>NW_007579544.1:85051-131767 GCF_000690725.1 Stegastes partitus | reverse complement strand
TTTTGGACATGTCTGAGTCATTTCAAGTCAATTTGAACAAATTCTGAGTCAGTGGGACATTTTTGAGTCAGTTAGAAACGTTTTAAGTCATTTAGGATGTTCTTTGAGTCATGTAGGACTTTTTTTTAAGTCAAGTTGGACAAAGTTTGGATCATTTGGGAGAACTTCAAGGATTTGGGATGTTTTTGTTTAAGTCATTTTGAACAAGTTTCAAATCGATTTGGACCAATTTTGAGTCATTTATGACATTTCTGGGCCATTTTTAAGTAATTCAGGACGTGTTTAAAGTTGTTTGGATATTTCTGAGTTATTCTGGACAAGTTTCAAGTCAAGTTGGAGTCGTATGGAACATTTTTTATTCATTTGAGCCGTATTATGATGTCAGGAGGTAATTTGCTGCCTGTTCTAAAATGAGATTTAATTTTGTCTTCTTGTTTCCACAGAAACTCTCCCAGCTTCAGGTCCTTCGAGGAGAAAGTCGAGACGACAGTTTCTACTATTAAGGTGAACACAGTTTGTGTTATTGCTCAACGTGTTGGTTTCTCACTGTCATTTCTGTGTGTTTGTTGTGATTTTGAATGTTTTTGTGGTGGTTTTCACCATTTTTATGATGATTTCATGAGTTTTTGTGGCGTGTCGGCCTGTTTTTGTTGAGATTTCACGTGTTTTAGTTTTAATTTGAAACCTTTTTAGGATGATTTTGTGTCTTTTTTAGTTGTTTTTTACTCTGTAATACTGGATTTGCGACTTTTCCTGGTGAACTGTCCTGTTTCAGTTGTGATTTCAAACCTTTTTAAGGTGATTTTGCATCTTTTTGTGGTGGTTTGCACTTTAAATGATGATTTTGTGACCTTTTGTGGCGTGTCGGCCTGTTTTTGTTGTGACTTCACGTGTTTTTGTGGTGATTTTGCATCTTTTCTCTTCCTGCTCGCCTTATTAGCCTAAATTAGTTCTAAACCAACATAAAAACCTCGTGTTTGCAGCACATTAAACCTGTGACCTGGTTATTATTAGCTGAAGTGATGATTTCTCCGTATGAAGCTGAACCATCGATCTGGACTCTACAGACGTACAGATCTCCACCAAACACAGAACCAGAGACGCAGACAGAAGCTGCTGCTGCCTCCAGAGTGACGCTGAAGAACAAAACACTGTAATCAGTTTGTAATTACGAGCTTCACACTGCGGCTGCGACTCGCTGGTTATTTATATTCACTGATAACAGTGTCGGCAGGAGAACGCTGAGCTCTGATTTAAGAGTTTAAACCCGACGAGGACGAGTCGACGCTAACTTCTTCTCTGTGTTTGGCTTTTAACCCTCTCAACGCCGAACAGTTCAGTTTGTTGGTTTTGAATATTTATTCTACAAAAACTGGAACCAACACTCCAACCTGAGGCTCTACATCCTACAGATGTTTAACTATTTACATTTTTACAGCCTTGGACGACGGTTTTGCTCCGTTTTAGTTGTTTTGGGATCTGTTTTTAGCGGCTTAATGTGTCTCTGTTGGACAGTTTTGCCTCTTTGTCGACGTTTTCTGTCTCGTTTTTGCTGTTTTCTGTCCTGCTTGTGTTGTTTCGTGACTCTCTGGGACAGTTTGGTCTCCTTTCCTTCGTCTTTTTCTTATTTTGTGTCACGTTTAATTATTTCACTCGTCTCTTTGTGGTCGTTCTGTTGCCGCATACTTTAGATATTTACCTCTATCCATGTTCCACCATCAGCTGGATGTAGCTCCTCTGTTCTCTGGTTCTGATCCAGTAGGTTGGATTTTCCTCTCAGTGTCTCTGAGGAAACACTGGCTGCAGTTCAACCTGGAAACTCTCTGATTTTTTGTTAAATATTCGTCGCTCACAGCTGAGTCAGTCGTGACTTAGCAGTTGCGTCGAGGAGTTCAGAATTTTTTGTTTTTTCCGAAATCTGTTTACGTCAAATGATTTATTTTTGCAGATTTTTTATTTATTTTTTTTAAATTAAATAAACAGACGCATAGAATGAAGCGACTTTGAGTAAATATCCTGATTTTAAGCTCAGATTCTGTTAATTTTACAGACTGAGCCACGCTTTGCTCATGATGCGTTCAGGGACTGTCAGAAAGTTGGAAACGTGAGGATTTTTTCTGTTTTTACAGTTTCTGGCTCCGATAAACGGTGGAATTTTCTGGAATTATTTTAGGAAATAAGATGATTTTAACCCTGCCAGTGGATTCTGGGGTTCAGAGGGTTGATATCTGGAGCTTCTCTGTAAACTTCAGCCCTCCTTGATGTTCTAAAACCTTCTCAGGAGCTCTAGAGGTCAGCTGTTGCTGTCGCCCCCTGGAGTCGACGATAAAGACGATCTTACGTCGCTGTTTTTCTCGTTGCAGACCAAAGTGGGAGGAACAGGAAGCGGCGGCAGCTTCGAGGACGTCCTCTCGTCCGCCGCCAACGCCACCTCTCAGGACACGCCCACCAACGACCTGACGGACGGCTCCGAGCGGCCGTGTTAGGACTGAAACCCTAAAACAACCCAAAAAAAACGCTCTGCAGACAATCAGAAGTCTTCCGATGCCCGGATGGAAACTTCCCCCCCCCACCAAAAAAAACCTAATTAGAAATAAAGCTGGTTGTTGACGTGAGACTTGTCGTGTGGCTCCAGATGTCTCCAGATGTTCTCCAGATGTTCAGCAGACGGTCTGAGGAGCAGTTAGACCCGAAACCACCGCGAGAAACGAGTGCAGGTGAGCAGATTGTAAGTCGGCTTTGCTGTAGATCCGACACAAGCAGGAACAGAAGCAGAGGTTTATACCAGAAACACCACCTCTCATTAGAAATATGTGATTAAAAACACACATTCTGCATCACGTTCCAACACTAAAGGCTGCAAAAAGTCGATTAATTCACATTCTGAGTATCTGCAGACAAAAGATTTTAGTCTTCAAGGAGAATTTCAGTTTGTTTCCAGCTGCAGAGGATCACGTTAACGTGTTTTTAGAGGAATCCTTTGAATGTTAAACACAGAAATCAGCCACCAGGAACAGAATCCTTCCAACTGCATTCATGTTAACTGAGCAAACGGAGAGCTGAAGGTCTGTGGACACACTTTGGAGTCATTTGGACCATTTTGTGAGTCATTAAGGGCTCATGAGTGATGAGTTAAATAGAAAGATGAGGATTCACTTTGGACAATTTCTGAGTCATTGCTGACAAGTTTTCAATTATTTTGGACAAATTTTGAGTTGATTTGGACATTTTTTGAATCATTCTGAGCAAATTTCAAATCATCTCAGACTGTTTTTCAAACATTTTTAAAGCTTCAGTTTTTGTGGTTTTCAGTCGACAGTCTTTGACACATTTCAAAACATTTTTGACAATTTTTTGAGTCACTGGACATTTTTTTGAGTCATTTTTGCAATTTTTGAGTCATTTGAGTTGAGTATTAATTTATTTTGAACATTGTATGTGTCATTTTGACATTTTTTAAAAATATTGTTTCAAGTTAATTAGAAAAAAATCATTTTGGACAATTTCTGAGTTTTGTTTTTTTAAATTTGGTCATTTTTGGACAAATTTTAAGTCAATGTGGGCATTTTTTTTTAAAACATTTTGATAATTTTTGAGTCATTTGAACATATTTGAAGTTATTTTAGACATTTTTTGAGTCACTTTAAACATGTTTTGTGGCATTTTGACATATTTTCAGTCATTCAGGACACGTTTCAAGTTAATTAGCAAGTTTTTACGTCATTTTGAGCACATTTCAAATCATTTTGGACATTTTAAGTCACTGAGCCATTTTTGACATGTTGTTTGAGTCACTTTGATCATTTAATCGTCATTTAGGACGGAGTCCTTTTTTTTCATTTTTGAAGTCATTTTAACTTGTTTCCAGTTATTTTTGGACAGTTTTATGACTCAACTCGAGACATGTATTCGATTATTTTGGACATTTTTTTGGTACCTTTAGACACATTTTGAGTGAAATTCAAACTCGTACCAGGAAACGAAGCAGCGGTTGAACATGTTGGTGGTCCGGTCGGGCCAGTTTCTGTGTTTAGCTTCAGTCATGACTCGCCTAAAAATCTTCTGTCTTTTGGGAGTTTCCTGAATCTCCACAAATTCAAAGGTCCAAGTTAACGTGACGCAGCAGGTTGGAACAAACTGAAATTCTCCTTTAAGAGTTAAAAACAAGCTGCTCTTTTAAAATCCCAGCCGACCGTAAACACGTTTAAACACGTTTAAGCTCATCGAACTCTCAGATTCACCGACTGTTGGTAGAAACTCGGTGTTATCTGTGAAACCGTCCACGACCTTTAAATCCGACGTATGCTGGTAGTTTTTCTAGATTTGAACTCTTCCTGCTGCAGGTTTAACCTGCATGGAGCCGGTTTCACTAAACTGTGAGCAGTTTGGTGCCACGAAGTGTTAAAGATCACGTTATATTTGTGTTTTTTGTTTTCTAACTTTTTTTTTCTCGTAACTCCGCTGTCGAAGTGACGTCTAATCCGTCTCCGTGTGTTTGAGATTTTCTTTGCTGTGGTTTGAAAAAGACAAATACGTTTAATTAAAACTCAGGCACCGACGGTTCAGGATCTGTTGTTAGCAGACGTTTATAACCCAAAGACCGAGACGCTGACGTGTGATAACGCTGTTCAACACGTTCCTCCGTTTAATTCACTGTTTTTATGGCTGAAATAATAAAGACTGTTCAAACCAAATGTGACACACGACTGTTTTTATGAACGTGAAGCTGAAGCTCTGGGCAGAAAAAAAATAATGAAATGTTTGAACTCATCAGATTTATAACGAGGAGGAGAAAAAAAAAAAGCACCGCAATTAAGAATTCACTTCGTTTCTGCAAAAACGTGACCGAAAGCGTCCTCAGATTATCACACGAGTATGAAAATTATATTTAAAAAATGATGCAATTAAAGAAATAAAAGACAAACATTGAACTTAATCTTGTATTTATTGATATAAACGTATTTATTATGTGATAATATTTGATTATTTTCCTTAAAATATAAATAAACAAGTGGAATATGTCAGTTTTATTTGTCAAATCAGGTTCTTTTTGTCCACTTTTATGATTTATATGAAAATCTGAGGATGTTTTCAGTCACATTTATGCAGAAAAACGGCAAATGATGGAGTATCTGCCAGATAATATACGTTTATAATAACAAGAAAAACACAAATTAAAGCCTGTTCATGTGTAGAATATAGTTTACAGGGTATAATATGTAAAAAACATCCACAACAAACTAAAAATGCATCAATGAGAGAACTTTATGTGCAGATATGAGCTCATGTTGTCATATCAGTAAGTCATCAGCAGCTGCTTCAAACCTCCAGCATCTGTCCTGAAAACAACTTCAAGCTCCAGACAAACGAGTGAATTTAACCTGTAAACAGAAGGAATAAGAACCGTTTTATTGTCTGAACGTCCAGAGTCCAGTTTCCTCGTTTGTGTGTCAGGACGTCGGTGAGGGTTTCGGGTTTTGTTGTTCGGACGCTGAAGCGGCCGTCTGCGGTTTCCCAGAAGTCTGTGAGTCGGTCATGTGACGTCCTCGCTCTTCGTTCAGAGCGCCGACCAGCTGCAGCACGTCGGGATGCTGGAACCGACCTGGACACAGACGACAAGAACACGAGTTAGTGTTTAGGTTTGAGGTTTAGATAAGAATCCCTGTCTGGACCTGTTAACCGGGTCAGAAACTGGGTTTTCACCAGAAAGAGTCTCAAACGAAGCAGCAGCAGCTCCCAGAGCAGAACTGATGCTTCTCCTGTTGGTGGGAGCTGCAGACCTTCATCTGGAGAAGTGTGAAGCTACCAGCGGTTTAGAACCACCTGGACCTCGTGTTCTGATGCTCCCAGCTCCACGTTCAGGACTTTCTGATCAGGAAACCCCACTAAGGCGTCGACACAAACCTGCGGTGGAGTTGAAGAACTCCTGCAGGCGGCCCGGCGCCCCCTCCAGCTCCTCGTACTCGTGGGCCTGCAGGATCATCTCCAGGAGGTCCAACTGTTTGACCAGCCGGGCCTCGGCGCTGCTCTGAGTCTCGTATTCCTGCTCACAAGACGACGGAATTGGACGTGATTACGAGGAACACAAGCAGGAAAAAAACACAAATTTAAAAAAAAAAAACAGGAGAGCAGCGAACCTCCCAGAGTCCAAAGATCTCCTGCTTGAGTCCGTCGGGCAGGAGGCCGGAGAGACGCTGCATCGCTTCCTGAGGAGGAGAGAAAACAAAGATTCATCCTGAGAGCAGAACCGAACACGTTGGAGGAAACATCTGGCTGAGGTTTGTCACTGTGCAGCAGATTCAAATCATGACGACACCAATAAACTGGTTTAAGTTCTAATGCAAAGAGGAGAACGTGAAGGTAGACGTTGATTCAAATGTTTATTTATTATGGTTTTAAAAGAGTTAAGTTAAAAATAGAAAAGACCAGAAGTGACCACAATGGAAAAATATTAAATATAAACGTAACCACGCTCAGATAGAAAATACACAATAAATATGCTATAAATAAAAACGCACTAAATAGAAGAAACGCACCATAAAGTTCATAAAATAACAAGTTAAATAAAGTAATTATCATAGAAACAGATCAGTCTGAGCCAGACGTGAATCCTTTCTGTAAAACGTGTGATTTGCTGAACTTCAGTCGTCGTCCTTGCAGCTCTCTCACCTCTTCCCGTCGGTGTTTCTCTGCTTTGCTGACGTTGTCCGCCGGCGCGATATCTCCCACGATGCACTCTGCCATGTCGTGGACCAGCGCCAGCTTCATGCACCTGAACACAGACGGAGAGACGGAAAGCTCGATCTTCACTACAAATACAGTTGAAACGTTTACATCAACTTTTTCCTCTCTGACATTAAATCAGACGAAACTTTTCCTGTTTTAAGTCAGTTAGTTCTAGAAGTTTCCATCCATCTCCTCAGTATTTGCTAGCGTTGCCTTTAAACTCTATGACTTGGGTCAAACGTTCTGGGTTTCCTTCCACAAGCTTCTCACAACAGTCTGATGAGTTCTGGCCCATTCCTCCTGACAGAACTGGTGGAACTGGGTCAGGTTTGTTGGTCTCCTTGCTCCACTGATGTTCTCCAGGATGGAGATCAGGGCTTTGTGATGGCCACTCCACAACACTGACTCTGTTGTCCTGAAGCCTCTGTGTAGCTAATCTGGCGCTATGCTGAGGGTCATCGTCCATCTGAAGACCCATTAGTGTCCAAGCTGTAACTTCCTGCTGATGTCTGGAGATGTTGCTTCAGTATCTCCACATCATGTTCTTTCCTCATGATGCCATCTATTGTGTGAAGGTCACCAGTCCCTCCACAGCATGATGCTGCCACCCCCGTGCTTCATGAATGATGATTTAAGTCTGATTTAATGTCAGATAGTGAGTAAAAAAAAGGTTTCATGTCTTTTTTTATACGTAAACGTCTGGTGTCAGCTGCACAATAACTTTATTTAGAAAGCAGGTTTCTGCAATAAAGCCTCAGAAAATAAAACCAGAAAACAAAACTTAACGATCGTTCAGCCCCAAACTGTGATTTATAGTGAATTTTTATTTCACCAACAAGCTAATTCAGACTGGAAACGACACAAAGACGAAGACTTGTGTTAGAAATGTTTGTTTTTACATTTTTACTGAATATGTTATGTCCAGAATTACTCATACCCTTCAAGTTTGCACGATTGTTTAGGAAATTGCAGCTTTTATCCTGTTTCAAATGCTCCTGGTGATTTTTTCAAATCACATCCTAGTGTGTTAAATAATAAAATACAAACTGTTGTAGTTCTCTGGTCAGTTGCAAACATCTCAAACAGCCTGCATCAGCACAAAGTTTTAGTAAAAATGCAAAAGAAAAACACTTCTGACACAATTTCTTACAGTCTGTTGTCTTTTGTTAAAGTTGTTTTTAAGCCAGAAGACAAGTTCAGATCAATAAAAGATCACATTAAATCAAGATTTAAATAAATGTGCACGACTGCAGACTTACCTGCACATAAAAGAGCAAAAATAAAATATAAAAATAAGCAGAAGGAGTTAAAAACACGAACCAAACACGACAAGCTGTCATAACTTCCCGTCAGACTCGCCTGTGTTTGTCCAGCGTCGGGTCGCTGATGGTCAGAGACATCATGGCCATCCGGTACATGTGATCCGAGACACTCTCCGGGTTCTGGACCTTCCGGTAAACCCAGCCGGTCCGAGGAACCCTCTGCAGGAACGTCAGCGAGGAAGAGTTAAACTAAAATGTGTTTGAGCTCCACGTCTCTGCAGCTGCTGCCTGATTCATTCTCGTTTTAAGCAAAAAGAACATTTTTAACTCTAATCTGATGCTGAGGTCTGTCCTGATGCCTCGTTTTAGTTAATTACAATGAATCCAAGAGTAATTAATCCAAATATTAATATAACTGACATCAATTCATGAGGACAAAGACAGTCAGATCAATCTTAAAAGGACATTTTTAAGCTAAGAATCTCTGTTTCCTGCTTCTGGGTGACGCGTGTTTCTTGATTTTCTTAAACATTTATGACAGTAAATTGAATTTCTTCAGGTTTCTTTAGAGATTTGAATTCATTCCCTTGAGCTCTAGGAACTAAAAACATCACAGAAATGTCGACAAGTGCCTGGTTTTCTCATTTGCAGTGAATTTTGAGAATAGTTTGGCACCTAGCGACCTGATATTTATATCATAGTATATACATTCCAGATAGAAATGGTTTAAAATCAATGAAAATTAAGAAAATATTCACCTTTTAGCGGCTGGAAATAGCAAAATTAGGACATTTTACTTTAATAAATACCTACGATCATCATATTTGCCAGAACATTTTTTTACTTTTTGGTTTTTTTGGTTGGTTTTTAGTTGTTTGCATTTGAATTGATTTTAAAAGTTATAAACAGATTCCAGCAGCAGATCACATAATCGAGCAGTTAATTAATCAAACAACAAATCAAAATCAGCCTTGGTTTGCATTTACTGCATAACTTGAGCTGCAGGACTCATCATTACATTTAAAATAATACTAATAATTTGAGAGCAAGAAAAGGAAAGCAGCTCTGATCGGACTCAGAAATCATTTTAAATATTGATTAACTCATAAAAACCGTCCTGCGGGTTTAAATAACTCAGTCTGAGTTCACAGGAGTCCAATCAGAGCTTCTATCAATGAGCTGAGCTGCTCCACACTCTGTCCACATCCTGCAGGTTTTACAGTGTGTCCGGTTGACCCTGAACGCACCACCAGCTCCCACACAAACCCTCTGGAGCTCATTTGTTCTGAAACGTCCCGACTTTCAGCCACAATCTTACTTTGAGTTGTCCAATGAGCTTCATGAACTGCAGCATGTTGCTCGAGCTCGAAGCTGCCATCGTTCTGCTGCGACCGGATCCAGAGGGGCGGAGTCTGTCGCTGCAGGGACCGGAAGCTGCCGCAAGGGGGCAGCAAAGCACAACACAAGCCACTTCCTGTCTGGGTGGAGGGTCAGTTATCTCCTGGTGTCTGCTGTGTTCACTTAACATTGTTTTATGGTCGCTTACTTTGGGTCTGAACTGATGAAAATAAATGATTTAAAGATCTTGTTGTTTTCCTGGACTCCTTGTTTAATGTCAATAAACGGTTCAGCAGGTTTTAGTTCTCTTTTAGATTTTTTTCCCTTTAATAGTTTATTTGGTTTTGTCTTATTTTATTTTATTTTATTTCATTTAACGTGGTGTTTCCTCATTACAAGGGTGTTATTTAGGATAGCATCCCCTCTGTTCCTTAATTTATAACATAATGTTGTTGGTTTTTATTTTATTAATGTTTTTTTTTTAATTCCTTTCATCTTTAGCTACATTTCATTTGTATAAAAAGTGCTATGCAAATAAAGTCTGATTAAAAGTCACTTTATATACTTGACTTTATGTGATGTCTGTTTTATTCTTTATTTTTTCATTTTATTTCTCTCTTTTTCATTTATTCTATTTATTCTTTTTCTTTTGGTATTACCCCACAAATCCATTATATTTCTGTCCGTAATGTGCATTTGCATTTTTGGTGTTTTTATTATTTGCTGTGTAGACTTAGTCTTATTGAAATTCGGTAGTTTGCATTCTGTATTATTATTATTATTATTATTATTATTATTATTATTATTATTGGGATTTAACGTGTTGGTGTAGTTCCGCCTCTGGCCTGTGGTGGCAGCAGTCAGCCTCCGCTGCGTCCAGCATTTAACCCGCAGAAGAAGAAGTGAAACCAGAAGTCGGAGGAGCGGGAGATTGAAAAACGTAAACAAACCTTTTAGCGGCTCCGAACTTTAATTTTACTCTAAAATATCGAACAAAATGCTGAACAAAGCTCCCAAACTGAAGAGTACCGTCAAGAGCAAGGCGAAGGGCAGCATCAACGTCCGGCCGGCGTCGGAGGCGATGGTACGGAGGCACCGGTACCGTTTGATGCTAACGCTAGCGGCTAACTGACGGGAGCTGGTTCGGTAATAATAAACCCGTTTCTCCTGTTTTTGTCTCCAGATTGAGCTGTTGACTCTCCTGTTCCTGAACAGTCTGACTGAGGAGGCCAAGGCCAAAGCGTTTGAGGAGAAATCCGCCACCATCAGAGCTCAGCACGTCCGAGCGGTCACCAAGGTACGAGCTAACACCTGGGACTGACCTGCTACATGTCTGGCTCCGTCTAAACACTGATGAGCTCCAGGAAAGTTAGCAACAGTCAGTGCGAATCAGAAACGCCATTACAAGCTTCTTTGATCAGAAACTGGGTCACCAGCATCAGGAATTCAAGGGTTTTCAGCAGGCTGATGCACTGCGAGGATGCTAGCAGGGCATAACCAAAATATAAAACAAAATAAGCCAAATGTCCAACAGAAAAACACCCAAAGTGACAGAAAACCTTGGTGACCAACACCAGCCTGCACCAACAACCTGGAACGTAATTGAAAGGAGAAAATGTGGGAAATAAAGTAGATTTAATATAATAAAAATGAATCTCTTGTAATCACACGCAGTTTAAAATCATGTCGATGCTGCATCTCTGAGAATAACAGACCATTTTATTAAAAATCCAAACAAATTTCCTAAAAATGTTTAACACTAGAAACGTGATCACAGCAGCCAGAATAAAGCCACCACACCTGTGCTTCAGGCGTTTCCTAACAGGTGAGGTGTTCAGGTCAACACCCCTTAATTGGTCAAATTGTGCCAAGGGTGTAACAGAATTGGGCTGCAGGTGGATCAGTGGTTAGCACCGTCGAGTCGCAGCTAGAAGGTCGCCGGTGAGGACACCCGGGATCTTTCTGCGTGGAGTCTCCATGTTCTCTCCGTGCAGCGTGGGTTCTCTCCGGGTTCTCCGGCTTCCTCCCACAGTCCAGAAACATGCTGAGGTTAATTGGTGATTCTAAATTGTCCGTAGGTGTGAATGTGAGTGTGCTTGGTTGTCTGTCTCTAAGTGTAGCCCTGTGATAGACTGGTTACCTGTCCAGGTGAACCTGCCTTCACCCTGAGTCAGCTGGGATAGACTCTAGTGAGAATTAAGCAGCGTGTAGATGATGGATGGATGGTGTAACATTATTGACTCGCTCTAACAATGCAATTTAATGTGAAACAGCGCCACAGTATTGACCCACACATGTGTAGCTTAACGAGAGACGTGTGAATATCTGATATTTGTAGCACACATTTAAACAACCTCCAATTAGAGCTCTAACTACTGTTTTGTCTGTTAGTTAATTCACTAGAGCTGCTATGATTAAACAATCAGTTGTCCACTGTTCAATTAATCGCAAACCATTTGATAATTAATTAACTGGTTTGATTCACTGCCTTTATTTAAAGTCTGAATACGCTGATGTGTGGAGGCCTTGTTTACAAAACAGCAGAAAAATAAAAGATGCACATGGATGATGAACCTCGGTAGCAAAAACAATAAAGTTATAATAAAAGATAAAATGATAAAAATGTTTATTAGAACATTTGAGATTCAAAAACAAAAGAATCCACGAAATCAGGAGCAGCTGGAACTGAAATAAGATGAAATGAGGAAGCTACAGGTTCCTCTACAGTTAAAGATGAATCAGGTTTTACTGTCCTGCAGGTTTTTCCAGCTTCCATGTGCACAAGCCGACACCTGCAGTAAAAGACGGCAATGAAGTGATATGAGGAAGTAAAATAACAATAAGAGTCTCTTAAATAACTAAAAGCCGGTCTATCAAGAACCACCCCACCTGAACATAAAGCTCACAGTGATGAGTAGTTTAATCTACAGGTTTAAAGAGTCACAGCTGAGTCGTGCATCTGTAAAAAGAAAACTTACCTCCTCAGTGTAGTTAAAACATGGTTTATTTCTGCACAAGAACCATTTTTTGTTGTATCTTCGTCACAAAACATCTAAATGTCAGTTTGTCGCTGATCAAAATCACCAGATGTTTGTACTTTGTGATAAATTCTCTGATTCTGAAGTCTAAACCCTCTAATACCAGCTGCTTAAATGTGAATATTTTCGGATTTCTTTCCTCCTTCGTGACCGTAAACTGACCATCTTTGCACAAAGCAGGTCATTTGTCATCCAGGCTTTTTCTTTAGACCAACACTTTCCATCATTTCTGACCTTTTACAGACCAAACAACTAATCGGTTAATTAAAAAAATCAGTAATACGATACCTACCCGTCATTTATTTATTCAAATACTTGTTTGTTTATCTGGTTGAGACCAAATTTACTGTCAATGAGGAGAGAAAAACAGAAAATATTTTCATCTCAGAGGCTGGAGCTGCTGAAATTCATTTTGTCTAAAACAAAACACATCTGATCAGAATAACTGCAGGTTGATTTTCTATCAAACACTAACTGTTACGGCTCTGATTTGATGAAACTGAAAACACTCAGCAGAAGGTTTTCTGCTGCTCCTGGTAATATAGTCATACTAAATCATGTGCAGCACTAAAGGCAGGTGTTTGTGCTCGACATGTTGGATTTTTTGGCTTATTTGAGACGTTTGAGCTTCAGTAGCAGCACGTTTAATCGATCAAACTGTACTTTCATGGCACAAATCACGCATTAAACACAACCAAAAAAAACTCTTGAATTGAACATAAAGGCTAACAAATACAATGCAGATTTTTCTTTTAGCTTTTAGATCCGTTTTAACAGTAAACGGTGCTCAGACATAAGTTTTTAGAGACAAAACAATGATTTTAAGTGAATTTAGATGCTGTAAACTTTGTACTAGAAGCGACGTAATTGCAGAGTTTTTTGGATCCTTCCTGCAGTCTGAATAAATCAGTTTAAAGTCGAGTAAAGATGAAAAAATTACACAAACCACAAGTTATTTGTTTGAACTCTGTAATAAACACAATCAGGAATTTGTGACTCTTAAAATAAAAATCACTAAAATGTGGTAATTTAACTTTTTTTTATTCTTATCTGTAAACCAAATGATATTTACCAGTTTACATTAAATCTGATGCGACCTGAACTGTACGTTTGTTTGTTCATTTAAATGCTAAATATATGCTTATGGATATTTTTTTTCTCTTTTTTTTTGTAGAAAGTGCTGAAAAAGTCGAGAGGATGACGATGGCGAGGCTCATCGCTTCTGTTTTATGGACTTTATGACAGACGAGGAATATTTTTGTGGTATGTTTTTGCCTAAAATCAACTCTTTCTTTTGTTTTTTTTCTTTTTTTTTTTCTTGCATTCCCTCTGCAAGCAGACGCTCTGAGTTCCTGTCATCAGAGTTTGTTTTTTCTTATTAAATTCTTCATTTTTCTGGCTTTTACACGTACTTTAAACGTCTCGGTGCCACAACTCAAAACTACCAAATGTGGAAGTTTAACAGAAATATTCAAACAGTTTAGCGAAACAATTTCAAGTCGACTGAGTGTTTTGTGTGAGGAGCCGAAGCTGTTAGTGGAGGCTCCTGTCAGCTCTCATATCGCTTCGGCTTCCTCCTCACTTCTTCACGCTGCATAGATTTATCCGACATGATCCTTTTTTTTTTTTTTGATACTTGCAAATTCTGAAACTGAAAGACGGTGTTGGACACCAAGATTACACACCGTCACTGCTGCTCAGAACAAACTGAACGGAGGAGAATCTGAAAGACTCTTAAACAGGCTCTGAAAGCTGAAAACTGGTTTGATCGATGAGGTTCAACTGTTCTATAACACATGAGTTTTTTTCTCCGTTTCACCACCAGAACATCCATCCACAAGTGTTTAAACATGAACATGTTAGAAAGTGATTCTTCCACAGAGTGACTCATGTCTATAGATGTTCAGCTGGTATTAAATGTTGGTAAAAAAATGCTCCTTCCATCGTCTAGAACTTGTTCTGACCGACCACCATCACACATATCACGAATATGAGTTTCCCAGAATGCACTTTGTAGAGTTCCCCCTGTCCGAAATGACCCCAAATGTGCCCAAAAGTGTTCAAAACGTGTCCAAAGGGTCTTGAAACGTCTCCATAAATGTGTCTTCTGTCCAAAAAAATGTCTAACATGACTCAGAACTTTTCCAGAGTGACTCTGAAGTTGTCCAAAACGATTCCAACCCTGTTCAAAGTGACCAGAGCTTCCCCAAAATGACTTGAAATCCAAGAAAATCATTCATGTCTAGAAGATGATCAGCTGGTAGGTTCTGGAGGTAAAA
Organism: Stegastes partitus; assembly: GCF_000690725.1. Taxonomy (NCBI): domain Eukaryota; kingdom Metazoa; phylum Chordata; class Actinopteri; family Pomacentridae; genus Stegastes; species Stegastes partitus. The sequence continues at coordinate 117,124 of NW_007579544.1, read as the reverse complement.
CGGTCCTTCTATTGTCTAGACCTGGTTCTGACCAACCACCATCACACATGCTGGTATGAGCCTGGACAGTTTACCCAGAATGCACTTTGTAGAGTTTTCTCTGGTGAATGATCAGAACCAGAACCACAACCAGGGTACCGATGACTGATTCTGTCATTGACATTAAACTGTTCACGTTATGAGACATCCCATAATACTGATGCTTAAAGCTGGTCAGAGACAAAAAAAGGTCTCGAAATGTGTTCAAAATGACGCCAAAAAAATAACACAAGAACTCAAAAAACCAAAACGCCCTCACTGATATAAAATGTGTACAAAATTGCCTGAAACGACAGAAAAATGTATTTAAAGTCAAAATGATTCAAGGTTTCTCCAAAATAAACCAACATTTGTCCAAACGCCGTAATCGCTTTAAAAGTTTTGTCCAACTTTGTTCAGAACGACATGAAAACTGTCAAAATGGTTTAAAAAATTATAGAAAAATAATCCTGCTGAACAGAATCCAGGTCCAGTGTTCAGACTGAGACACCTGGATGGATGTAGAACTGATTCAGCGTCTTGTTTGCCTCGTTTTCTGCTCATCTTGGTCATTTTTTTTGTCTCCTGTCTGTTGTTTTGTGTTGTTTAGTGTCTTACGGACAATTTTTTCTCATTTTAATGGTCGCTTTTGGCTTTTTGTGTCTCACTTGTCTTATTTCGTGTCTCGTTTTTGTATTTCGTTGTGACGTATTGAACGTTTTACACAACTTAAGACCGCGATGCATCCCATAATACTGATGCTGACAGATGGTTTACAGAGAAAATGAACAGAAACCAGATCCAGTGTTCAGACTGAGACACCTGGATGGATCTGGTGTCGGGTTCTACCAGAGCTCAGATGTGTTTCTGTGTCTGTCTGCTGCACTGATGAGGCTCAGAAATGATGGAAAAGGTCCATCAAGAAGCTTCAGAATGTCCTTTAAAGGCCAGTAATGCTTTAAATATTCACAGTATGACGGTAGAACTTTGCTCATTGGTTCTTTGGGCGTCACGTAGCAGAGCTGAGTGATTTCTTGGTTCGACCCGTTGTCGTTTCTTTTCGGCTTTTCAAACAGTCCAGTGGTTGTTTTCTCCCAGAAGCCTCGTCCTGTTTATGCTCCCAGTCGGACTGAGGGAGGTGTTACTGGGTTTGTGAAGCCCCACCAGTCCGACCAGTCTGACCAGTCTGACCTCTCCACACTTTGCTTCCTCAGGAGTCTGAGTTACATGTTCTTCAGTTTCCCATTTTATCAAGCTTTGCTCTCGTTCTGGAGAGGTTTTAGAAGCTCGCTGCTCGCCGCCGTCTCCAGCTCCTCTGGCTGCTCCTCTGGCTCTAAACTAAAAAACCAAACCCTCCGACTATCTCCTGCTGACGCTCTCCTAACCAGGAACATCTGCCTTCACAGGTTCAGAGCTGTTTCTGTTTATCTGCAGATAAGGAATCGACAGAACCGGCCCGTGAACTTGACGTGATGAGAATTGACAGGCAGAAGAAGTTTAAGTACCAAATCGTGATTTTTTTTAAGAAGAGGGAAAACATTTCCCAGAAGAAGCCTGGAACAGCTCAGATCTGTTTGGGAGACGCAGAAAGAAGAACCGCAGAGTTCCCAAAACAGCCGATTAAAAACAAAAAACCAACGAGCTTTCATCACCGTCCAGCGTGTTTGTGGGAATCTGCTGATTCTGTGTGACACCTCCAGCCCTTCAGTTGTGTTTTCTCATTGGGAGGTAGTCAGATCAGCCCCTATCTGTCGGTTCTAATGGAAAACGGTCTGAAGGCGCTGGCTCACGGGAGTCCGCTTCATCCGCTTCCTATTAGACGACTCTTTAAGCTTCGGCGTCGTCGCGAAGCGCTGCGAAAACAAACATTTCTGCTTCAAACGGATCCGAACGAGGCCGAGTTCTGTTGTCACACTCTGGACGTGAGCAGAATGACGGAGGCTCTAGAGGCGAGCCAGCCTGCTGGAGCTCTGGCGCCTTGCGGGGTTTTCATCTCGGTTCTTTTTTATTATTTATGTCGCTTGAGTGCAGAAAATACAAAGAAACCGAGTCGCTCTCGTCACACGATCAGTGACCGAAAAGCTGATTTAGTCTGCCTCATATTCAGAACACGAACAAACAACAGAATTACTGAACAACCAGTGATTCCAATAAGTCACCTTTAATAACAGAAACACCTTCATCACACTGAAACCACAAAATGTTGTTTTCGCTGCAAACTGATGCTTTACATTGAGTTTCCTTCATTCTTCCTCGTCCTGCCGACTAATAACGAGCGGTTTGTGTAAATGTCCAGGTCATGTCCTGCAGCTGTTTGTACATTTTTTACTTAAAAAGCACTTCCAAAACCTACCGACAGCTAAACAGGTTGTGACTAATTTTGGTTTATAGTGAATTTTTACTGGACTTTGAAGCTTCGTCTGCCTGGAAATGACACAAAAAATGACAAAAGACTTTGTGTTTGAGGTGTTAATGATGGATTTTTACTATTTTTTATGTCGTTTTTACGTTTATGTTAATGTGTGAAAAGCTTTGACGTGTCAAATTCTGCAAAAACATTTTGTTAAAGGTGTTAATGGTGAATTTTAGCGAATTCTATGTTGTTCTTTTTTACGTTTTTACCAAAAAATAACACGTCCAAAACCTATCGACAGTTACAGAGGTTGTGAAACGGACTAATTTTGGTTTACAGTGAATTTTAACTTGACTTTGAGGCTTCTTCTGCCTGGAAATGACCCAAAAAGTGACAAAAGACTTTGAGTTTGAGGTGTTAATGATGGATTTTTACTATTTCTATGTTGATTTTGCGTTTATATTAATGTGTGAAAAGCTTTGAAGTGTCCAATTCTGCAGTGAAGTCAGAAGCAGCGACTAAAAATGGTTGATTTTTAACTATTTCTATGTTGTTTGTTTTAGATTTTTACATCCAACATGTTCCTAGCCTGTGATAGGAGTTACAGGTGTGGGTTCAGGATGTTAAAGAGGTCATGAAACAGACTTATTTTGGTTTATAGTGAATTTTTATGTGACCTTGAGGCGTCTTTTTCCTGTGAATGACACAAACGAATGAGACAGACGTCGTGTTTGAGGCGTTAATGATGCATTTGAACTGTTCCTCTGTTGTTTTAAAACATTCATACGTCTGAAGTCGGTGCAGATTTTAGTGAAAACACATTTTTAAAAATCTGCATTAGACACAAGTCGAGGCTTTAATGAAGACAGAAAAGAGGGTGATGTTAGCAGTCGGTTAATTTATGACGTGGGAAGTCCAGATTTGTCTTCTGAGTGCTGCTGAATGAGTCAGGAGGAGGGTGGATACAGAACCGACCCAGACCCTCCATCAGATCACATCTCGGCGGTTCCTCTCCTGTTTTCATTCCTCTGCTGATCTCGTGGAATGCACGAGAACAAACATCTCGGCTGCCGGCGTCGCTGACTTCTGAGCAGAATCTGGGAGCTCCTGTTTTGTTTTCTACCATGAACGAGACCAGATCTGGGACGTGAAGGGAAACATGCGCGTGCCGTCCTTCGTCTGGATTCTGCAGCTGGTGAATCTGACCGAAGCTCGAGACGCCAACGTCCTGCAGCTCGGACGTGAGTACCCTCCTGCTGCTTCTGGTGGTTTTCTCACCACATGTGGAGGCAATAAGTGTGTTTTTGCAGCCTGTTGTCAGATTTCATCACAAATTCTCCTTAAACACCAGACTGCCTGTGAGTTTATGGGCTGTAAATGGATCCCAGAGTTCAGGATAATAACGTGATCCTCTCTCTGTCCTGCAGGCAGCTCCTCGGTGAGCAGCGTCTGCCAGGCCGGCTGCGCCACCTGCTCGGCGCCCAACGGCTGCCTCACCTGCAAGAGTCGCTTCTTCTTCCACCTGGAGCTGGACGGGATCCGGCAGAGGGGCACCTGCCTGACCTCCTGCCCCCGAGGACACTACGGGAGGCGCTCGCCGCACACCAGCACCTGCACCAGTAGGTACCAGTAGACACCAGTAGATGCTGATTCTGCAGAGGAACGATGCTTGTTTTTATATTGCTGGTGCAAATTTTATACCAGTGAGCTAATTTTACGACACTTAAATGTCGACTTTTATGAATAACGTACCGCATGAGAATGCAGCGTCTCTTTGTCTTTAAACCTTTCTGTTGCATTTATGAGCTTTTGCAGCTTTCCAGCAGCTTCATAAACGCTTCTCGATGCATCTGGTGCTTATTTTGCAACTAACCCAACTAATTGTTGTCATTCTTAAATAATCTGTGAAGTATTTTCTGGATTATTTAATTAGTTGTTAGAGGAAAAGGTTTTTTTTTTTTTTTAGCTTACTGTCACAGAGGAGGAAAGAAATCAGAAAATATTCACATTTAAGAAGCTGCGTTTACAGAATTTAGACTTTTTTTTTTTAATTTAAAAAGTGACTCAAACTGATTCATCAATTATCAAAACAGTTGTTGATTAATTCAGTGTGAATATATATTATTATATGTTTCAGACTAGCAGAAGCTGTGTAAAACTATTTTTACTCAATAAAGATCTGTTTTCAGTCTGTTTATAGATTTAAAAAACTAAAGCATGAAAAATAACTTCTTGCTGTGACATCAGCAGCGCTGCAACTGGCTTCCTGTCAGTTATTAATGAATTACTTGTTTGGTCTATAAAATGTGAGAAAACTGGAAAGTGTCGGTCAGCGTTTCTCAGAGCCCGACGTGATCGATGTCGCGGGTTTGTTTTGTTTTTTTGTCGACAGTCTAAAGATGTTCAGTTTACTGTCACAAAGGAGGAAAGAAATCAGAAAATATTCACATTTAAGAAGCTGCACCCGGAGAATTTTTACAGTTTTACTGTAAAAGAAAACAATTCAAACTGATTAACAGGAGAGTTGGCAGTTCATTTAATAGATAGATAGATAGATAGATAGATAGATAGATAGATAGAACCTCAGGGAAACTGTTGAAATTGGTTGACACTGATTGAATTGATCGTTGCAGCTCTTTTAAAAACATGTCATAGCTGCTCTTCAGCCTGAAATATCCTGAATGAGCTCCAGCGTTAGCGTCTCGTCGTCCTCACCCTGTGCTTCGTCTCCGTCGGTCTGCAGAGTGCAAGGCCGACTGCGCTTCCTGCTTCAGCGAAGGCTTCTGCACTCGCTGCCACCCGGGTCACTTCCTGCTCCGAGGCAGATGTGAGAGCAGCTGTCCGGACGGTCTGACGGAGAACACGGCGCTGCGGGAATGCACCGGTGAGGCACTGGACTCATGTGGTCTGCTTGAAACAAGTTTATCCACAGACGTTACACTCCCTGTTAGATAAAGAAGTCGGTTTAAGGTTCTGCTGATTGCATTTAAATGTCCTCATGGTCAGTTAAATCCTTTCTGTGCAGCTCAGGTCAAGTCAGAAAATCAGTTAATGTGAAAACCTGCTGGTGGATTTATTATGTTTACATTAAATCTCCACAATTACAGCTTCTATCAGCACCATGAGCTGTGAAAAATATAAAAAATAATATAAAAAGAATAAAGAAATCTAACTTTCAGATTGTTGTTTTTCATCAACATCACAATGTCTGATTTCAACATTTACATAAACTTTTAACATGATCCAGAAAATGATCATCAGATTAATTAAAAATCTGTCGTCGTCTGGCCTGAAGCCAAATGATTTCACCTGTGACCTGCGTTCAGTTGATTCCTCTTTAACCCTCTAAAGCCCAAAACCCAGCAGTAAGTTTCTCATGACATTAAACCTTCTCTATAAATGACTCTCCCTCCGTCTCTGTCAGAATGCTCTGCAGGCTGCGAGCTGTGCACGAGGAGGAACGTGTGCACGAGGTGTAGAGAGGACTTGTTCTTCCTCCACCATCAGTGTCACCTCAGCTGTCCGAGAGGCTTCCAGGCCGACGTCCAGCTGATGCAGTGCACCCCAGAAAGTGAGACACATTCATTTCTTTTCTCTGAATCGCATCGTGTTTCTGTTCCCGGTATCTCACTTTTTTTTTTTTACCCCTCTGTCTCCTCCAGGTCACTGCGAGGTCGGGGAGTGGACACGTTGGGGTCCTTGTGTTGGTAAACGGAGGATGCGAGGGTTCAGGAGGGGAGAGCAAACGCGAACCCGACAAGCGCCGCTCTCCCCCCTGAGCGTCTCCGGCGACCCGTGTCCACACGTGACCGAGATCAGGAAGTGTGTCCTCAAGAAGAGACGCAGCAGAAGGTTGTAGCAACATCTGCAGCTCGTTACTGCTGCACCTCCTGCTTCGTCTCCTAATTTAAAAACTATTTTAACGTGTAAAAAAAAAAGCTTATTTTCATATCCACTCCAACAGAACTGAATACAATGAATGGATGCATCTGATAACAGTAAATAAAACTAATGTGTGTGTCTACTGATTCAAACATCTTTGCTGCATCATTTATCTGGACTTTGGGACCTTTTATAAAACATCAGCACGCTAAAGATGTTTTATAAACGGATCTCCAAACTATTTCATCTATCTCTTTTCTATTTAAGGACTCACCACGATAAAGAATCTCTTTTTCAGCAGCACATGCAAACAAAAAACAAAAATATTTGCTATATCCCCCTAATATATATTATTCTGATCTGTCTTTCTGCATTTTCAGTACTTTTATTTAAGGTACTTCAAGTATATTCTGATGGTCCTGTACCTTTTGCTTTATTTTTTATCTGTGACTGAGTATTCCTACGTTGTGTTATGTGGTACTTTTACTCGAGTACAAGATGTGAGTCCTTCCTCCACCTGTGGAATTAATTTATATGTATTGAAACACAAAATTGAGCAAATGTGTAAAAATGTCAGGAAGTTATTGTTAATAATTTGCTTGTTTAAATATTTTGGGACAGCGTTATGCAAAGAAATAACGTGTTAGGTTGTAATAATGATAATTAATAAAAGTTTATAGTATGACACAACCAAGAACATAATTAGTGGTTTTAATATCTATTATATTTAATTATATTTTGTAATTGTTAATGTTGTTATTGTTACCGTACTTTCTTTTTTTTTTCTTTTTTAAAAATTATGTACTTGTATTTAATATCTACCGGCGGACGGAAGCCTGGTTATCCATTTTCCAATCGCTTTTCTTCTTTGCTGGCTACGTCATGACGCACGGTACGTACGTGACGTAGCCGCGCAGCTTACAGTAGATCTACAGAGCGTGTGTAGCGGCTCCGCAGGGCACGTTCGGCCCGTCCAGGCGCACCGAGGTCTGCGGAAGTCCGCTGGCAGCCTTCACACAGCGCAGTCACCGCTCTGCTTCGGCGAGCAGGAACTTTAGAACCAAATCTAAATGCGGCCGTATAAATATCTCCGTCTGCGGTTCTGCTGAGGACGCTGCTACAGGCTCCGGTTCAGGTGAGTTTGTTACCGGAGACACTGAAGCCCCGGGAGGCTCACTGGCGGCTAACAGGCTACATATGCTAGTGGAGCTGTCAAGTTGACGTTAGCAAGGGAATGTTTGACCTTAACTGACTGATTTAACTATATAGATAAACAGGTAACAGCCAGGTAACAGTTAACATCTTGTATTAAGACTTAAAGCTGTTGAATTAGCAACTTGGCTAACGCTAGCTCAGTGAGGTGGGTGTGTTAGCTCAGTCAGACAGGGAGGGCCTTTGTTATGCTAGCTGTCACACTCAAGTGCTAGCTGTTGTAGTTTCTACAGATATGTAAACTTTAAAGTAACTTAGAAAAGCACGTGAACAGATGGACGGTTTAAATGAAGGTGAATTTATTGTTCCGTGTACATGAGGGCGTTTCCACAACAGCAGCAGCGCATGTCAAGTAGGAGGAGACACCCAGTTGTGTTGTCATGTTACTGTCAGTGTGATCAACCTGAAGTTTATCCTTATATTGATAATTACTGATCCTGTTTAATGACCTGTTTTTATTACAGACAAGCTTAAAAAAAAGGTTTGTTAGCCTATTTATTGAGGTACACAGGGAGTACTTAATATAACAATAATGCAGCAATGAAACATGCTTGAATTAAATTAATTTACTGAGCTGAAGGAATGATCTCACCTTGATACACATGAAATAGAGAAGGCAGGTAAAACCCGGGGATGCATGGAGGGCAACCAGGTGCAGTGGTTAAGGTTTACTTGGATCAGGTTAGCAAACAGAGACCCCGCTTTGGCCTCTGTGAACCCTGAGGTCAGGTTGGTCAGCCCTTGGAGAAGGCTGCCAGGAGTGCATCCCTGAGACGGAGGTGGAGGATGACACAGGTTCATGGGTGTTTTTACACCACTGACCACCACCAAGCACTGCCTCTACCTGGGCAGGTCTGCCGCCATAGGGAGCCACAGGTTGGCATGCCTTGGGTGACCTGCACAGCAGCCATGACGAAGAAAGAAGGTACTGCGTAATCGAGGGATACGATAGGCTGATCCAAGGCGGCTTCGCAACCAGACTTTGTGTTTTCGTTGTGTGCTTTCATGGCGGTTAAAGTCCAGGACATTTAAGTGAAACTATCTGACTTTCTTTTGACGGTTTTCTTATTTCTGTTGATGAGGTCCATCATTTTGTCACCAGTTCTGTGGATAAAACAACAGCTCTATGAACTGGTGACTCATCAACAAGAACAAGAAAATCATTTGATAGTTTCACTTAAATCCACCAGATACAGATCGCCATGAGCAGACTTCACCGTCTAACAACACCCTTGATCCATCCCAACACCTCCACCTCAGCGATGCACTGACGGGGTCTTTGTCCTCAGACAGCTGGTCCAACCTGAACCTCCACCTAAGTTCAGTGCAGCACAGGTTTCACTTTCCATCTTTATTTAATGTGTATCGAGGTGAGATCTGTCCTTATTCCTTATGTATTTCACTTATAGGTGTGAATTGATTTATTTGCGTGTGTTCGTCATTGTTGTGTTAAAATTATTACTTTGGTGCCTTAAATTTAATTTAAACCTTCATCGTCTTGGTCTCTAATAAAAGTAGGTCATTAGACAATCAGCAGAGTTTTTCTACTGTCAGACTTATTTACTAGAAAACTGTACGTGGAGCCTTGCAGCAGATTTGTCGTGACCGCTCTGTTCCTCTCTGCAGCATGGCCGGCCGTGGAGAGCTGGACTGCTCGCCGAATGCCTCGGCCTCCTCTAAGCTGACGGAGGAGGAATCCTGCCCCGCCGACTCCACCTCCACCTCCACCTCCACCCCGGAGTGCGCCATCTGCCTGCAGAGCTGCGTCCATCCAGTCCGCCTGCCCTGCTGCCACGTCTTCTGCTTCCTCTGCGTTAAAGGCGCCTCCTGGCACAGCAAACGCTGCGCTCTCTGCAGGCAGCAAATCCCAGAGGACTTCCTGGAGCGGCCGGTCCTCCTCTCACCCGAAGAGCTGAAGGCGGCGGCTGCGGGGCTGAACCGAGGCAGCGGGACGGGAAGCGAGTCCCGTGGAGACTTTGCGTGGTACTATGAAGGACGTAACGGCTGGTGGCAGTATGACGAGAGGACCAGCCGGGAGCTGGAGGAGGCCTTCGCTAAGGGCAGGAAGAGCACCGAGATGCTGATCGCCGGGTTTCTGTACGTGGCTGATCTGGAAAACATGGTGCAGTACCGCAGGAACGAACACGGCCGCAGACGCAAGATCAAGAGGGACGTTGTCGATATCCCAAAGAAGGGGGTGGCGGGCCTGAGGCTGGAGCCCGAACCGGCCTCCGGCTCGACTTTACCCACAGAACGCGTCAGCTCGGCTGATGGGTCGGACTCTGCCGGCCAATCACAGTCTTCCTTTGGCATCCTGGTGTCTCTGCCCCCCGTCAGACCTCAGACTCTGCTGGGACGCCACCTCACCAGCCCTCTGTCTCCACCGCCTTCCACCCTGGAGGAGTCTTTCTCTCAGCTGCTGATCAGCCAGCCGGAGGGCGAGGAGGTGGAAGGAGAGTACGAGTTCGCATCCGGCAGCAGTGAAGGCGAGGAAGACGAGGAGGAGGAGGAGAAGGAGCGAGAAGAAGCGACGGCACAAAGGAGACGGAGGCTGAGAGAGAACCAGCCGACCAGAGTCCCTCCGAGAGGCCGACCGTCCAGCTCAGCGCTGAGTCTGCGCTCCCGTAGTCCTGACGGACAGTGCACTGTGACCGAGGTGTGACTGGACGGCTTTAAACTCTGATCAGTTCAGCAAAAAATGCATCTTTGAAGGTCCCATGGAAGGAGAAACACCTGTAACGTGTTGTTACGTGGGTCACTGGGTGATCAGCCGTGTGCCAAATATGATCCTGAAATGCATCCGACCTGTTTCTACGTCACCATGTTCTCGGGTTCATCAGAGATCTCCATCCAGCTCAGTTAAATCTTAATCTTAGTTGTTTTGTAGGCGGCTTAGCGAACGCTGGACTGCTGGGATCTGGAAAAATCAGCTTTCTTGTCCTCCAGCTTTCTTGCAGGTGAAAAATCATCCGTCCACTTTTTTGTTTAATTAAAAAGAAATAGCTAAAACTTTAGATTTTAACTTGTTTTAAAGCCTTTAAAAGCTGATTTAAGACGCATTTCTTAAGAAGAGTAATCAACTTTTTGGCCATAATCACCGTCCGTCGCTGCCTTCACATCAGGAGCCGCAACGATTAATCGATTAGATGTCGACTGTTTAGTTAAATAGCAAATATTCTGATTACTTTCCAAAAGCAGGTTGTAGAACTCTGGCTTTGATGTTTTTGCACAACAACAGCAAGAGTTTTGTGAAATTTAACTTTTTTTTTTTGTTATAATATCACAAAAATCTAATTTGCCTCATAAAGAAATCCACCCCCAAAAGAAATGTGAACAGAGGAAGCATCCAGGATTACAACATGGATTACAAAGCTGTGAGAATTAGTCAGTTAACAGGTTTGAGTAATTTAAAAAAGGCAAATTTCTCTGATTGCAGCTTTTTCAATGTGAATATTTTCTGGTTTCTTTCCTCCTCTGTGACAGAAAACTGAATATATTCAGATTGTGGACAAAACAAGTGAGTGCAAGTGTTTTTAAATCAATTTATTTTACCAGGAATCTGTTTAAAACAATAACCAGAAGCTTAAAAATGTAGAACAGCACAGTAGATTGTAAGAAGTTTTCACTTAGCGATTAATTTAAGAACTATTTCGACAGATTGATTGATTTTGAGTATTTTTTTTTTTTTTTTTTAGGTATAAACTCTGAGATTCCAGCAACCTTTTCTGGTTTCTTTCCTCTGTGACAGAAAACTGAATATATTCAGATTATGGACAAAACAAATGAGTGCAAGTGCTTTGAAATGAACTTATTTTACCAGGAATCTGTTTAAAACAATAACGAGAGGCTTAAAAATGTAGAACAGTACAGTAGATTGTAAGAAGTTTGAAATTTTCACTTAGCAATTAATTTAGGAACTATTTTGACAGATTCATTGGTTTTGAGTATTTTATTTTAGGTGTAAACTCTGAGATTCCAGCAACATTTTGTGGTTTCTTTCCCACTTTATGAGAGTAAACGTGTTTTTTTTTATATCCTCCAGACCAAACATCTGATCGATTAATCGAGTAAATGCTCGTTATTTGCAGCCGGGGTCGTGACGACCTCGTTAGGCGACGCTCCGCTCGCTGATACTTCGATCATGTTTTTAATCGATGCTTTCACGTAGCGCCTTCGGTACCAGACCCAGAAGAGCTGCTCACTTCTTCCTCGTTAGGTTTTTAAGGTTAACCAGGATCTAGTTAACGACTATTTAAACTGGAATGTGTGTGTTTGAGGGAGTGTGTGTTCCCTCCGTTTCACTGTGTTTGTTGTCATGAGCGGCGTGGAGGTGCTGAAAAGCTACTGGCAGCGCCGCTGGAAAGTATTAGGTTCTGTATGCACAGAGACACATTTGGATTTCTATTTCTTGTCGTGGTCCCGGCTCTCCATAGGGCTACTATCAAAGCGCCGCCGCCGCTGACATGGACTTGGACGAGCTCCGGCTGTCCTCACACGCTCTGATTCTTTTCTTTTCTCCCTTCCAGCTCCAGCTGCTCTCGTTTTAACGCTCGGCTCTTCGCTGTCAGCGTCTTACGATCCCAAACGCATTCTTTGTCCGTGTGCTGTTTCCCCTCTTTGTGGTGTTTTGTCGAGCTATTAAAAGTGTTTATCTGTAATACGACTGAGTTTTGTGTGTTTTATTTAAATGCATCACAGCATAATGGAGGTAAACATTGGTCTGTGTGAATGCAGTGAGTTCCAGGAGTCCACAGGTGGAGCTGTTGCACTGATCAAACAGGACTTGTCAACCTGAAAACACACCAGAGAAGCTGCTGAGGTTGGTGAAGAACCAAAGCTTTGAGCTGCCGACTGAAACTTGGGTTAAATCAATTCATCAGATGCACAAATCAGCAAGAACCTGTCAGCAAGAGAGCAAAACAAAAGCACATTTCAGCTCGTGTTTTGACGTTTTCTTCAGTAATTCCCTCTTGTGTTTTTTCCTCTCGTCTGTAATTTCAGCGTTCAACAGAAACAAATGAGAGTCTGAAGCGGTTCTGTGTGTTTCACATCAACGTAATCGTCACGCCGTGTGCGACAAGTGGATTCATTCGTCCTGAAACCGAGCTGCGGGGATTTGCCGAGCGCAGAAAACCGCAGTCGGACTGTGACTTGAATTAGAAGTGAGGCTAAACGGGCCAGACTTCCATTCAGTGATAATCGCGGCCAGATGTTGTGTTTCTGCCTCTGGATCAACATCACGGTCGTCGTCGTCGCTGCGTATTTAAATTTATGTCTTTCCCTCGTGGTGCTGATCGACCAGCTGAGCTCATCGCTTTGATTCTAGAGGATGACGTTCTCCCTGCTGTGTGTGTGCAGACCGTGTTCTGACCCGTTCACCTTCTGCACTCCTGATGTTTAGATTTTATGTTAAATGGTGTGAAATCGCTGGTTTATCTTTTGCTCTGCAGCTCCGTCCTCTTTGCACGAATCATCCGTGAGTTTGCAAACTAACTTCACAGAACATAGTTTTGCGTGTCGGTTTCTGGACCAAACTTGAGTCCAAGAACTCTGCAGGTCTCGGTGTTAAACCACTAATGAGGCAGAATTTAGTGTGAAGCTATAAAACCATTTCTGAAGCGTTCCAGGAGCACAGCGGCTTCAGGAGCTTTGAAAAACAAAGCCTGGAACAAGCAGGACTCTTTTTATGGAGTTGGCTGTCAGGGAGGAGACCAGGAACCCAAATCGTGGCTTTGTTAGTCGTCTTTAGAGTCTGAGAACCTGCTGCGACCTTTTCAGCAGGCCGCCCAGGCCTTGATGGCAGCAGCTGGGTGAAGCCGTCTAGAGTTTGTCAGGCTGCATTTCAAACTGATGAGACACAAGCTGAATTCTTTGAACTCGAAGCGCTACCTGTGTTTGACACCAAAGCACGGCGGCGGCAGCATCATGCACCATGCAGTGAAGGGGACAGAACAGCACCTGAAGATGGAAGTTCAAATCTGATCAGGAACGAATGAGATGAACGGTCCAGATGTAGCTGTGCAAAGCCTAAAGAGACGAGTTGTTTTGCTTTTATTTTGGAGAATTTTCGACTAAACGGCTGCTTGAATCATCAAAGTAATGATCAAAGAGAAGCTTCTGTAGTCTGATGAGTTATAATCACACATGGACAAAACTTTCAGAGCTGAACTCATGAACAAATGATGAATGTTTTGAATCGTCACCCCGGTAACAGAAGTGCTAGCTGTACCCCTATCAGCCTGTACACGCCAGATATTTAATCTAGATTAGTAACACTCACTGTAAATGAAGAAGCCAAAGCATGTCAATGTGTGGTTTATGCATCCTGTGTGGACAGTTTTTATCTTCTGTCCTTCAACAGCAAAATGAGGTTTGTGAGATTCTGTTGTGGGTTTTCGTGCCACACTGAGATTTCCTGGTGTAGAGACCTAAAGAGAAGGGCTCAAGTCTGCAGCTCCTGCCTCAGAACCACCGAATTAAAGGTCCAAATACTAAACGTGAAAGAGAAACTCCAGTTCATGACATGTTTCCTCCTTGTCCTTATAACGGTGTCGGTCTTTCTGAGGCCAACAAGTTCTAGACAATGGAAGGACCATTTTTTTAACCAACGTTTGCTTCATGGATCATCTATAGACATGAATCCTTTTCCAGGATTTCAAGTCATTCTGGGGAAGCTCTGGTCATTTTGGACAAAGTTAGAATCGTTTAGGACAATTTTAGAGTCATTTTTTAAAAGGTTTGAGTCACTTTAAACATTTTTTGGAAACGTTTTAAACAGTTTTGGGCACATTTAGGGTCATTCTGGACAGGGGTAACTCTACAAAGTGCATTCTGGGTAAACTGTCCAGGCTCATATCAGCATGTGTGATGGTGGTTGGTCAGAACCAGTTCTAGACAATGGAAGGACCATTTTACCTACATTTGATACCAGCTGATCATCTGCTAGATGTGAATCCTTTTCTTGGATTTCCAGTCATTTTGGGGAAGCTTGTGTCATTTTGAACAATATTAGAATCGTTTAGGAGCAGTTTTGAATTGTTCTGGACAATTTTAGAGTCATTTTGGAAAAGTTTCAAGACCTTCTGGACGTCACATATGAGCATGTATGATGATAATGAAAGGATCATTAGACACCAGCTGATCATCTACAGACATGAATCATTTTCTTGGATTTCAAGTCGTTTTGGGGAAACTTTGTCATTTTGGACAAGTTTTGAGTCATTTTAGACATTTTCTAAAAGGTTTCATGACCTTTTGGACACGTTTTGAATCATTCTGGAGACATTTAGGGTCATTCTGGACAGGGGGAACTCTACAAGTGCATTCTGGGTAAACTGTCCAGGCTCATATCAGCATGTGTGATGGTGGTGGAATCATGGATCATCTTCTGAACACGATTCACTCTGTGGCTAAATGATTTCCTATTAAAGGCATTTTTTGACACTGAAACCAGATTTCGTCTTTAGATTGTGACGCCTGGAAACTGATTTGGTTTCAGTTTTTAACAGAACTTCAATGTGTTTTCAGCCTGAGTCAGTACATCTGTGTGAAAGTGTGAAATACGAACCTGACCTGTGCACTTCAAGGCTCTATAACTTCTCAAAATATTCGTAAAATGAAGGTAGAACCGTGTCAGTGATTGTGCTGAAGCTGCTGCGGCGGTCAGGTGGGAGGCCCGGATTGATTGATTGATTTTTTTATGGAACAAGCCGGCAGTCGGCGAACAACAATAATCTTTTTCCATTAGCACGCTGTCCCTGTTACATCAATAATCGGTTATACGTTGCGTGTGCGAGCCGCACGCCGACAGATTTATGTCATGGAAACAGCCGCCTGCATTTAGACGAGGCGCGTGGTGACAACGTGAAGGACAACAGAGGAAGGAGCTGAAACAAAGAGAGTTAAAAGTGAAGACGAGCCGGCTGCCTCTCCACACGACACGGCCAAACATAGGTTCTGGTGGCAGACATGCAGACGGGCAGGAGACGGCTATACGTTTTCACCCGGCTGCCCTTTCGCTGCCCCGTTCGTGAGCTGCGTCCTGCTGAAATGCTTGTGCCGCCTTAATTCTTCACACCGCGCAAAATACACACCGCCGTGTCGCCAATATCTCCACAAATAGTCCCGTCACAGCAGCAGCAGCAGCAGCAGCAGCATCACTCGCCACCCGGAGGCCCAACGTGGATTATTTATAACCTGATGAATGAAGCGTTAAAAATGCAGCTTTTTAATCCAACAATGTTGCACGAGAGAGTGAAAAACAAGACGCTAATGGCTGCTGTCTGTCTGTTTGCACGTCGCTGCTTCTCGCCCGTGAGCAGGACGTCGTCAGTATTTTCCAACCATAATGCAGAGATTCGCAGACGGGGTACCTCACCGGAGCCAGGAATGACTTCACTGCTACTGTAACTCTCATCGGGCTAACGCCATTAGAGCCTATCGAGTGTCACGCCTCGCTAAGCCCGCCGCTACCGAAACCATTTATAACGGACGCGTCATTACTATGAGGCCTCCTGAAATCATAAAGTTTATGCGATGGGTATTCTCCATTTCTAATTCCAGAGCCGTGCGATCGCGCTTTCCAGGTCACGTCTTGTTTTAGCTCCAGCTGTTTCAAGTTGATTTATTCGCGTTAACCTTTAAACGCTCTACTTATTTTTATTGGTTTTATTGCCATTTATATCCATGTTTCTTCTACATGTGGCTGCTGTGTTATAAATGAGGCCTCCATACGACCATGCATTCAACCCGCTGAACCCACCAGCAGGTTTAAAAGGCGTTTAATCCTTTAAATGAACACCTGAAGTCCACTGTTTATCAGCCAGAAACGGTAAAAACAGAATGATTTGTTGGGTTTTTCAACTTTAAGATGGTGCTTATGCTGATTTTGCAGCTCCGTTGGAAACTTAACCAAATCTAAGCTTAAAATCAACATTCATTCTACGTGTCTCATTTGATATTTTGCAAAAAATAACTTATTTGCACCAAATTCTGTTAAAAAAAACCATAAATTCCTGAGCTCAGTGGAAAAAGTCCGAGTTCTCAGGTTGAACTGCAGGCAGTGTTTCCACAGAGAGACCGAGAGGAACATCAAACCTTCTGGGTCGTCGTTACCATGACGCCATAAACTTTATGTGATGGCTATTCTCCGTATCTACTTCCAGAACCATATGATCGAGATTCTAGGTCAGCGTTCGTCTTGTTTTAGCTCCAGCTGTTTCAGTTGATTTATTTAACCTTTAAACGCTCTATTTATTCTCTTTGGTTTTATTATGTACTTAAGTTTGTGTTTTTTATTAGTTGTAATGTGGTTTTCGTCCGTGTTTCTTTGGCCGCCATCGGCTATAAATATATAAATGAGGTCACCTTACCGCCGTACGCTCTGGGTTGAACCCTCTGAACCCAGAATCCTGTCAGCAGGTTTACATGCATTTCATCTTGAGAAGAAAACCACCTAAAGTCCTCCATTTATCAGTAAAAACAGGAAGACTTGTGGGATTTTAAACCTCCAGACAGTCTTTGAACTCATCGTGCAGTTCTGAAAAGCGACTAAAACTGAGCTTAAAATCATTAAATTCAGTTCTACATAAAGTTCTGCCGGAAAAAAAAAACAGCATCTGCACCAGACCATGCAAAGAAACTGTGATTCAAGGAATAAATAATAAAAACTCAGTTTCCAGGTTGAGACTTAATGGACAATCGGACAATCCAACCTACTGGACCTTTTCACCACAACGGTCCAACTGTCCATCTCATGCTCCGTTCTTTACTTTAAGTCCTTCTCTTGGGGCAGCAACTCAGACTGGATGGAGACAGAACTACGTCACCTCCAGTCCCTTGAATATTGCAAACAAGGTCGGAGCCCCGAGGAAACCTTGACGGCTTGAGTCCAACACCCACCAGAACACAAGAACATATCCAAGTTACTGAACATCTCCTGGAGTCCAGTTAAATCTGTCATTAGGGGATGAAAGGAATATGGAACATGATAGATCTGACTAGTGCAGGACGTCCTCAGAGACTGGAGCAAGAAGGAGACTAGTGAAGGAGGCCACCAAGACTCCTATGACTCCTCTGAAGGAGCTACAAGAAAGAAAGAAAGATGTTATGTTTGTCGGTCACCAAAAACTGGTTATCATCACAAACACACCATCCCCATCGTGAAGCACGGTGGTGGCAGCATCATGATGTGAAGCACGGTGGTGGCAGCATCATGACGAAGCACGGCGGTGGCAGCATCATGATGTGGGGATCTTCTCAGCAGCAGCCTGGAAGGCTTGTGAAGCTAGAGGGTGAATGAATGCAGCAGAGTGTAGAGAAATCCTGGAGGACAACCTGATGCAGTCTGCAGGAGAACTGAGACTTGGAGAAGACTTGGTTTGCATCAAGACAATGAGCCGAAGCAAACAGCCAAAGCTCCACAGAGATGGTTTAAAGACAACAAGGTGAAGTTCTGGAGGCCCGGTCAGAGTCCAGACCTCAGTCCAACTTAGAATTTTTGTCTGAACTTAAAAGTTCTGTTCAGTCATGACCCCTGTGGAACTGACAGTTTCCTCAGAAGAATGAGGTGAAACTGCAGCGTCCAGAATCACAGAACCGACGCTTTAACCGACACCAGAGGAACATCTGCTGAACACTGACCAGAAGGAGGTGAAGCTTATGCAATCGCTTAGTTTGCATTTAAAAGTTTTAGATCTGTTGTCATGTGCACATCAGGCGGATGTCAACACACGCTTCAAACGGGATGAACGGTTACGCACTCGATTATATTTTGGTGAGTTGTTGGCATGGCTGCAGACTCTTTTGAATGAACTTTATTGGTCTGTGCTGACGGTGTGTTTGTGTGTGGGTCTATTTGCAAGCATGGGAACATTAAAGAGCCAGACGGGGTTGTGTAGTGGCTCCCAGCTGACCACTGCTGCCCGGCCCGAATTAAAACTGGCCATTGGTCACACGATAAATAGACCACGATAGTCACCTCTGCCGAGCAACACCGGCTAATCCCACGAGAGCGCCCCGCTCTTGTTTTGAAAGGCGACCCCGGCGGCTTGTCTTTCAAAGGGGAGATATTCGGGCCCCGTTCTATTTTAACGGCGGGCTCAGGAATCCTCCGGGCTCCTCCTGGCTGTCCTTAACGGTCCCACCTCTTGTACCGCCGCACTCATCGTCCGGCATTTGAGACGACCGTTTCAATGGACGGGACGCAGACGCACTGACAGTTTGGACAGCCGGACGAAGATAGAGCGAGCCGGACTGTGCCGATGGGACGGCTTGTACCTTCCGGATAAAGTGGGCGAACCGCGGACGTGCAGAGTGGCGGGATTTGAAAGCACACCTCCGGTCCGACGGGGTCGACCCCCGCGTTCACGGTTCAAGCCGCCGACGCCGGCAGATGAACAACAGTTTAAAAAAATCCACACTGTAAAAAAAACAACATGACAACAGAGTCTTCCTGTTTGGTTAAAATACAGAAAATGTCCTTTAAAAAATCCCGGAAAAAAATGTGTTAATGTAAGTTTTTAAGTTAACGGTGAAAAGAGAAAAAAGAAAGAGACAATAGTCAATATCCACATTAAAAATGGGTGTTTTTATAAATTGTAATTTGTTCTTTTACATCATTTGGCGATAAAACTAAACAATTAAAAGAAAAAAAATACGTATTTCAGTAAATAAAATATTATTTAACACATTTGCCGTTTTCTGGTAGAAAGTCATGTATTTAACTGTTATTTTGCAGATTCTTTGTTATGTTAAAATACAAATAATGACTTGTATGTATTGTAAAATCACAGTAAAACATTATTTTCATGCTAACTATTTAAAAAAAAATCAATATTTTACTTAAAGCTAAGTTGTTGTTGTTTTACAATTCACACATATTTTTAAGCGTATTTAAATCAGCAGAATTTGTTAATTCTTCTGCATTTTCCTGGTTTAGTTCAATTGTAGATAATACATACCAAAACCATAGAGAAAAACAATAATTTACGTATTAACTGTAAAAAGAAAAAAAACCCTCTGAACTGTGCATAATGTTCACATCAAAACCCAGAATTTGTAGAAGTGATAATTCATGTTTTTGCAACACTGAAGCGTAAAATTACTTTTTTTTTCTTAAGTTAACAAAACTGAAGAAATTCTGTTTATTTTCTTTATTATTTCTCATTTTGTTAAACTACAGATTATATGTCATAAAAAATGTAAAAAAAAACAAAAACAAAAAAAATATGGAGACAAATTAATGGTAAAAAAATAAAAAATAAAATTCATGTCCACATCAACAATCTGTTCTTTTACATTTTAAACCAGAATTAAATCAGCAAAAATACCGTTATGTTACAGATATTTGTTATTTGAAAGCTTAATTTTGTATGTTAGGATTTTAGAAAGTACTGATTTACACAGTAATGGTAAAAATAAAAATAAACAAAAGTACTAAAACTGTCATGAATGTCCACATCAAAATGTTTTAATAAATAGTAATTGGTTCTTTGACAACATTTGCTCATAAACTTACACTATTTTTTTCCCACATTTGAGTCAACAACAACATTAAATACATTTTTTTTTTAGCTGTTATTTTGCAGATTTTCTCTGTTTTGTTAAATTACAGATAATATCTCAGAAAATCTCTGAAAAAAAATGTATTTAAACTATAAATAATGTCCACATGAAAGTCTTACTGTATTTACATCAACTGCAGATATGAATAATTGAACATATGTTCAGCTGTTCTGTTCACAGTCTTTTAAAGCATTTTTTAAACATATTTCTTTCTGCCGTCAGACCTTCAGTGTTTTTTATAGTATTTTTTTTACAGTGCAGGTTGTGGATGTTTCTGATGCAGCTCCTGAAACCACGTGACCGCTCGAGTCTTTGATCTTATTTACCGTCTTTAAAATAAGTTTAAAGACAAAACGGTGACTCTGTGCGACGGGAAGGTTACGTCCTGAGCCTCCGACGGAGCGTCCGGCACTAAAAGCCTCATGTGGAGGCTCAGAAACAGGTGTCGGCCATCTTCCCTCACATGTCCGGTGCAGGTGGACGCTCACATGCGCAAACATCCGCCGCCCGTTAAGTTTTAACGAGAAAACAGAGAGAGAGGGAGAGGGCTCGCCGTAGAACCAAAACAGCCGTAAAACGTGTCGGTTTCAGGTCGTCTGGCTCTCTTTATGTTTGACCTCTGGATCGCCGTGGTCCTGGTCGTAGCTTTTTTTTTTTCTCGCTGCAGCAGTTAAGCGTCTATTTCGAGTCTCCTGCAGCAGCGACTGACGCATGCTGAGGATTTCATTGTGGACCCTTCGGGCCTCGACTCCGGCGGATGACAGCGAATGTCAGGTTGGAGATGCGCCGCGGGGGGCAGAGGCCACAGGACAGGTGGGCGAGGGGCAGGAGAACGTGAGATCCCCACGTGGCCCAGACGTTATGTCAGCCGCCTGCAGGGCCGGTTCACACGGACGTAACGCTCACAGACGTCCAGGGAAAAAAAAAAACACACACAGGTGGACCCGCTAACGTCCGCCATCATTGAGCTGAACACGTGTGTGATCCATCATCAGGAGGATCTGTGGGGCTTCTCCTGCCGTGACAAGTTAAAACGCTGCCATCATAAACAGAGGATGGATCGAGTTCGCTGTGAAGGCTGGAAACGAGCTCTGCAGGCTCACCGGGCCTCCAGCAAACACCTCAGGATAAAAATACATGAAAACAGCATCAATATGTGCTTCAGAGTTAGTTTGGCAGAAACCATTTGATAAAAAACAATTAAAAACAACGACGTTTTCATCCAAAACAGTTATTTCCTACGTAAATGATGAGTATATACTTCATTAGTATCTTGTAGGACGTGACTTATTTTTTGCTTACATCTTATTTCATGACGTTTTCACCAGACTGAGTCATTTTTTTTTTGCCATTTTTATGCAATTTCGTGTTCTCAAATTAAGATCATTTCTTCATGTTGCTCAACTGTTCCTCAACCACACGACTGTTTTCAATCACTATATTCAAAAAAATGTCTAAATTCTCCAATTGCAGCTTCTAAATGTGAATATTTTCTGTTTCCTTTCCTCCTCTGTGACAGTAAGCTGTTGGCAAAACACGACATTTGTCATCCTGCTTAACATTTCTCTCATCAGCAAACAACTTATCAGTGAATCAAGGAAAAATAAAAAGCCCAAACTTACAGTGACGGTCGCTACACTAAAGAACTAAAGCAAAAATAATTGTGCCTGAACACGGTTTCAAGCAAGTTTGTAAATGTAGTTAATTCCTTTTAACCCTCTGATGGCCAAAACCCAGCAGCTGATTCATAATGCATGTTATCGTTTTAAAAATTGCAAAAATAAAAGGAAGAAATGTCAGAATTTTAAAAGGCAAGTAAACAGAAAATAAGGTTAAAATCGTGACATTAAATCCGAATCAATTTATTCTACATGTCTCGAAATAAAGAAGTTTTCAGGTTGAACTGCAGCCAGTGTTTCCTCAGAGAGCCTGAGAGGAAAATCCAACCGACTGGATCAATAAATAGATGCAGCCTGGATCAGAACCAGAGAACAGAAGAGACAGTTGGTGGAGACACATCGAGCTCATGGTGGAACATCTTTCTACATCTGATGGTGGAACATCTTTCTACATCTGATGGTGGAACATCTTTCTACATGTGATGGTGGAACATCTTTCTACATGATGGTGGAACATCTTTCTACATGTGATGGTGGAACATCTTTCTACATCTGATGAGCAGAGAGGAGAAGTCTGGAAACATGGAGATAGTTCAACATCTATAGGATGTGAAGCCTCCATGTTTTTCTAATGTTGTCGACGTTGATTCCATTTTTTTCAGTTTTCGTCAAACAAATTATCAAAGCTTTTGTTTTCTTTTTTATGACTTCCGTTATTCTAACTGCGTTGTTCAGCACAGACGACATCTCTGGTTCTCTCTCCTTCATCATGGTTCTTCTGTTTCCACTGAGCTGCAGAACTTTATATTGAAAAATGAGTTAAAATGAGCAAAAAACAACCGTTAAAGAACCTTTTCAAGTTAATCTAAACGTCCGTTTTTCTCAGCTGTGACTAATAATGATGTCAGTCGGCCCAGTCATCGTTTTATCAGTGACACCTGTGATCTCCAGCGTGTCAGCATCTGTGGTGAAGAAAGGCCTATTCATAGCAGCGGTACCCCGGTGTCTCCTGGCATACGCCACCTGTGGCTGCATCACCCTAATATTAACCACCAATTGCGATTTGGTTGAGTTAAAATAAAGACCGGAGGATCTATTTCCGTCCCGAGCAGAGGTGTGGTTTGATGTGGACGTGGCCACCGAGGCAGCGTCCTCGTGGATGCGGTGTAGTAACACAGCGACCAGCGCAGGACGGTAATAATGGGAGTTGCGCAACAGGCCGTGATGCAAACTGATGGCCGTTACGTCCTCGGGGGTCAGTCGATGTGATAACTTCGGCCTGCTGACGTCAAAGGAGCTCAGCTGTCTGCTCTTGTGTTCCCATTTTCTTCCTGACGTCTGTCCGTCGGCGGCCCGAACATGCCGTGCCGAGCCGTGACGGACAGCGAGGGACAATGTGAGCGCCGCAGAGGGCTTGTCTTCCCCGGTGGGTGTTTAACGGTTAATTTATGCAGGCTGGAGTTAGCAGGAGGCCCGATGAGGACACCGGAGCGGTGGCCAAGGGGGCGCCTTGTTAAAATACCCGCGGAGGTGCCAAGCTGTAAGACGGGCTCATTTACACTCAGCCTGGAAGCAGAGGAGGGACGAGAATAAAGAAGGGCCAAACCGAAAATAAGCAGCGACCAAAGTGAAGCCTCCGTTTAAAGCAGATTATTTGCAATTTCATATCTGATACTTCATCGGGAGGCAGATAAAAGAAAAATAGCAAAACGGAGACAGTGAGAGCGCCGCCGCCCCCCTACCCCGTCCCTCTCTCTTTATTTATACCCCCAAAGACAGCAGGCTAAGATTTCTGGCACCAAAACACACGTCACGCTTGCTATTTCCGTCCGAGGTGCCACATAGCAGCGAGAGGTTGGGTGACAGGGCTGAGGCATCGTGGGGCCGAGGGACTTCCGCCCACCGTCCCAGCCTTTACATGACATTTCACACTCGGGCTGCCTCCGCCGGGTGCTCCCGAGCGTCCAACGGAGCGTGCACATGTGCAGATAAAAAAAAAAAATGCTAGCTTGCCGGTATATGCACGAAAATCCGAACTCGAGATCGTGCAAATGCGTGTTTCCTCGCCGGGGAGGTGTCGATGCAGGCTCGAACACGCGGCGAGGGGGAAGGCGATCCAACACCGGATACCCCGCTAACGACGGCTAGCATAGCTGCTCCCCGGCGCGGCGCTAATGCACCTCACGGAGAATATAATTAAAGCAGCAAATCAAAGTGTCACACGAGCCTCCACAATAGAGGAGCTCCCTAAGTGTTTTTTAAAACCGGCTAATTGCTAGCAACGACGGCTAACGCGGCTGCAGGTGTCGGGTGTCCGTCGGCCTGACGCGCAATAAATCATCAACATCCTGAAATGCGAGCCGCCATTAATGGAACAAGGCACCACAGAGAGCGAGTCAAAGCACTGTCATGTTTATTACCAAGAGGAAAAAAATACATTAAAGGCATATTATAGTCATTTGTCACAGCTGTTAATTCATCTTAAATATATTTTGACATTATGATACAGTAAAACACGCCGTTGCTGACGCTCAGCAGCTCAGATCTCCTCCCCACGGGCTGAATTTGATTCAACCCGGCGGCGGCGGACGGCGGCAGTGAGGATTCATGCACCCTCGAGAACCGGGGCTGCATGCTGAATCACAGAGTTACACAGAAAACACCTGAAAGTCAATACAAAAAGAAAGAAGAAGAAGGAATAGGGATAAAGGGGCAAAGCTGATGTGGGCACAGAAGAAGGTAAAAGCCACAGCAACACTGGAGAATGTATTTTTTTTTAGATGAAATGAAGCTTTTTCTTTGCAACGGAAATGTCCTTTTTATGTACAGGCTGCGTTGGACGGATCACATGATGACAGTCTCAGTCTGCAGGGAATAGGGGATGAGGTTCCGGTGCCTCGGCGCCGGACTCGGGGTTCTCGTCCTGGGGCTCGGGGGCCGGTAGATGGGGCCCGACGGGGCAGTGATTCTGGCAGTAGGGGTGCGGCCGGCCCACCTGGAGGGAGGCCGCTGGTTGGCCGGCCGCGCAGGACGAGAGAAGCTCTTCTTGGGCTTGACCGGAGACAACTCGACCGGGTTCACCTGAACGGAAACACGACAGGAGTTATGACGAAGCACAGTTTGCATTTGGAGAATGTGACGCTAAGTAAAGGTGCAGACGGTAACCAACCTGCTGCAGCTCCTGCCTGTAAGCGGTGTATGCGGTCCTCGGACCAGAACTGTACTCGTGTTGGATCTCCAGCATGTCCAGCAGCTCGATAAGTCCTTCATCCCTCAGCTCCTGTCCTGCCAACCCTCCCCTCTGCATCCTCTGAGCTCCGGAGGAAGCACTCGAGACCCTGTGGTCCATTTTGTGCTCCGCCGGCCTCCTCGCTCTTTCCCCCTGAACCAATCCTCCGTCTCTGTCCGCGACGCTGTTCGTCCTCGGTCTAATCTTTGGGCTCCCAGTCGCCGGTGACCTCCACTGCTGGGACGCTTTAGATCCCCTCTGCCTACCAGAGTCCGATGCCACCCCCCACTCTTGGCTGGGCTCTACCTCTGCTGTCAGCACGTCGCAATCTGCCTGGCATTTCTGGGTAGGCACGCGCATGGGCACCCTGCCGGGACTGGCGGCGGCTCCCACGGCTCTGCGCTGACAGCCAGGAGTGGGGCTCTTTGGCTCCGGGGCCGGTCCCTGTGGGGTCACCACCCCCGATTCGGTGAGCATTTTCCCCTCGTTCTCCTGCAGCATGGCGCCGAACTTCCGGAGCACCGACGGGCTGGCGCACTTTCTGTCCCCCAGGACTCCCGGCGCAAAAGACTTCCTGTCCGGAGCCGGAGATTCGAGCTGCGAGCGCGTTGGCGGTGCAGCCGGAGCGTCCCTTTGTCCGAGAGGCGGCTTGGCTCCGGTGTTCTCTTTGTTGGGGGAGCTCTTCATGTGAGACACTCGGTTTTTCCGGTTTTCAGTCTCTTCAAAGCTGCCCAGAAACTGCTCCGGACCCAGCCTGGTTTGACAGAAGACCCCCATGAGAAACACACGAAACAAGCATCTGTTAAGTGTTCACGAGTAAAGAGCGAGACCTCTCACCTTTCGTTTCCAGATGTTCTCCTGAACTCATCCCGGTACGCAGAGATGTCCGGGCTCACCTTGATCGTGTCGCTGAAGTGCTGAAAGACATCAAAGCTCCATGTAAACGAGTCTCTACTATATTTAAAAGCTTTAAATTAGTTTGTGCTACTTCTGGATCGCTGGCTGCTGCACCAAAACCCGATCAACACCCGATATCAAGCCTCAAACTATTCTGATCTACTGTACTCGATGAAACACGTGACGTCTCGTGTGGAACCGAAAGAGTTTAACGTCTTAACTCGTTCTCTGTCAGGTGTCGGCGCAAGAGTTAGGACGGACTGTAAAACTAACTCCTGTCACTGCAGGAAACCGTAATCGATACGCTCCGGACTGAACCCCCGACTCGTATCACGTCCGCCCTCTCCGGTTTCTTGGGATGTGCAGATGCCTCCAGAATGAGGCACCAGGAAGGAGGGAAATTGCGAGAATCTGACTCACCACGTGGCGAGCTCCGTTGTTCTTCCGGCTCATCTGCTTGCCCTTTCCCAGGTAGTCCTGCAGCAGGTCTCCGATCTCGGACACGCCGTTGGAGTGGCAGTAGGCGTAGCCGTTCTGATGACCAACGGGAGGGTAGCCGTTGGTGTCGTAGCCGTAGCCGTTGCTATAGTGATGTGGCAGAGGCGTAGCTGCAGGGTTTGACTCGCCGTGGTGGCCGTGGTGTCCCAGGCTGCACTCTGACGGGACGCCGTTTTTCTGGTTGTCAGCGGCGATGTCGTTGGCTCCCCTGCGGGCCTGGACTTCGTTGTAGAGCTGGAGAATGAAAACGGAACAAAAATTTAACAGCTTCTGCAGGTTTTTTTTGCTGATTCGATGCATTCTGCAGGTAAATTAGTCGTATTATTATCATAAAGTCAGTGCACAGCCTCACTTCTGATCAGCAGTTTGCACAAACGCCAGCTTCCCTTTGATGCTTCTACGTTCAGGGCGTCTGTCAGCAGGTTAATTAGCTTGTTAGCGTTTGTATTGTTGCTGCAACAAGGCCACGAGTTTGACACCTTTACACAAAAGCTTTCACCTGGAAACAAAACCACCAACATGCACCACATGTGTGTGAGTTCAAGCATCACAGTTAACTCTGTAAGCCCCCCAAAAATGCATGGAAGGTTTTGTTTTTTATTGAAATCATTTATCAGGCAAATTTTTTTTTTTAAATTGTCCAATTTTTAGCTTTCCAGCAGTCTTTGAACTCATCATGCGAGAGTTTCGGTTCATCCTACAGGTCTCCATGAAAAAATTAGCTAAAAATGAACCGTGTACTGTAATTAAATTCTGTAAAAAACAAGAAATTCTGCACTTTTTGGTGCAGCTGTGAAGGTATCAGTGATGCAGCTGCAGCCAGAAGTCACACGACAAAAATTCAGGGAGTTTTCGGCTGAGCTGCAGGCAGTGTTTATGCAGACTCGATAGGAGACGAGTGTGAATGTTGTGTGTTTATTCCAGG
This sequence comes from Stegastes partitus, assembly GCF_000690725.1. NCBI lineage: Eukaryota > Metazoa > Chordata > Actinopteri > Pomacentridae > Stegastes > Stegastes partitus. Next base: position 89,927 of record NW_007579544.1, on the reverse strand, counting down.
TTTTTACGTTTTTGCACCTTATAAAAGACATTCTGCTTGTATTTTTTTCATGTGTTATGATTTATTTATTTCCTGAGTTCTCCCTGCTTCTGTTTCTGGTCGTTCTGTTTCCGTAGAGCTGCAGGACTTTATATTGAAGTTAAAAAACGAGTCCACAGAGAAGAGAAATGGGACGAATGCAAACAAACACTGGATTTCTGAGGGTTAAACTGAACTCTTGGATTAATCTGAGATATTCTTGTGGCTGAATTTGTTTCTCTCTTCAGTAAATAACTGAATAATTTACCTCCACGGTTACAGACGGGGAACATAATGAGCTGTGTTTCTGTTTTTCTGCAGCAGTCAGGTGTAGTTTTGTGCAACGCTGCTCCCAGACGCTCACCTCTTCTATTTTCCTCTGAATGTCCTGCAGCTGGTCCTCCCACTCCTGCATCTCCGAGTCGAAGTTGTCCATCAGCTCCGGCCTCTCCTGGCCCCAGCCCCGGCCGCCGTGCTCCAGTCCCCGCTCCAGATCGATGGCTGCCATGACGCAGGCCCGTCCGACGCCCGCAGGCCTTTTCCAGTTGTCTCCTCTTTCACTTTCCTGCCAGAGGTCACCGAGGGGTCGGCGGCGGGGGACGTAACGATTGATGGCCTGGAAACACTAAAAAACGTCAAAAGGAGAGATAACGAGGCCGGTTAACGGACGGTAAGTAGAACACGTCCACGTGTTGCTGTGTGATAAAACCCTGAAACCGAACCTGGTCAGCAAACTGAAAGCACGTGGCACTTAAACACTTCTTTTACTCGTTTCACCTGTTTGAGCCGCTTGTTATTGCTGCAAACTTTATGCTCCGGCAGAGGTCGAGATATTTACAGCCCCTCTACTTTGACATTCTCCTGCAAAATTCACAGCCATGTAAGCCTACCTAGGCAGCACGTGTGGACAAGAATACTGCATGACAGCACCGCGGCGCGAGCGTTTAGACTCTTGGTCACTTTGACCTCCAGCCTCCGGGCACCTCGCTTACATGGGGAGAAAAAAATCCAGAGCATGCAACCGGGTGGCCATTTTCTTAGAACATGACCCACTTGTGCACACATGGCGTCAGTTCTGGAAGCCTCTAATGCCAAAAAGTCCTGACCCTGCTTGTTTTGCACACTGATGACAGGCTAAAATATGCCGCGAACATCCCGGTACACGGACCATAAAGTGAGGAACTACAGCTCGGTGCTTCACATTCAGGCTCTATCGTCTTCTAAATTCTGCTGTGTCACTTCTAAGATCCTCAGAAGTTCATTTACGTGGGATTAAACCGCGTCCCAGCTGCTTCCTAAACGGTGCTGTGACTTGGGTGAACCAAACCAGGCTGGCCTTGTTGTTGTTGTTGTTGTTGTTGTTGTTGTTGTCAATATTACAAGTATCCAGGTCGAAAAGTGCCCGAATGTACCAGCCGCCTCCCTCCCACCTGTGATGTAAGAGTACGGATATTAATAATCTTGTAACTATGCATAGTAAACTGACCGCATGTCCTAAGCAGTGGAAGTATGTCAGAGGCACCAAAAAAAAAGAAGAAAATAACACGAAGAAAATACAGCTTCAAATGAAAGAATCAAGTAAAATAAAGATTTTAATCTAAGATTATGACGGAAAAGTCAGACCGTGGCAGCAGAACACCGTCAGGTTGAAGTTTTGACTTTTAAATGTGAATTTCAGCAACAGTTAGAGCTTGAATATTAAAATTAATTCATTTAAATCTCCTGGACTAGAATATAAAAGAAGGCTGCTCTGGCTCCAGCTCCTCTTACCGGTTCTGAGTCAAAGTTTTCAGTATAAATCCTCCGCTCCCTGCGCGCTCCGCTCTGCGCTCTGCTCCGTGCGCTCTTGGATAGATTCTGTCCACCGACTCCCCTCTGCCCGGTGCTTCCCCTCCGCTTTTCCCTCCGCCGTGTTACGTAAAAAACCCCACCGCGGGCTGGATTTAAAGGGCCCCCTGCCTCCTATTCGTCCAGCAGAAGTCCGGCGTTAAAGGGTAAACAACTCGTGTTCCAGCCGGGGTCCCCGCTCTTTATACCGCGCCCCGGTGTTTACGGGGGGCGCGCCACCGGAGCCGGGATCAGGTGTCATAATGTCAAATTTATTCCAGCATTTGAAGTCTCGATGGGACAACTGTCGTCACCAGCATCCCGGCTATAATTACGGAGAGAGGGAAAGTGTTTACATAGCTGTTTCAGCTGCTGCGCCTCTCCGCCAATCCGCGCCTCTGTTGCTACTCTGCTTTCGGATGCTCGGGCAGATTTCGTCTTGTGACCAGGCTCCCGCCGCAAATCATTTTTCCAAGGGATGCCAAATGGGTGTGGGTGACACAGTGAGTAATAATGTGTCACCGGCAATAATATCTTTATTGAAGGTAGTCACGGAAAAGAGGCTGGCAGGTGGATGCCGGGCGTGTTTGGGCACATTTTACGCATTTAAATGGGATTTCTGTTGAACTCTCTCAATTCTAGACTCAACAAATTTACTGTATGTACCTGAAAATGACGCAATCAGGTAATAATTTAATATTGTATGTTTCCAATTTGGCAAAATATTGCATAGAATATCTTTATTGAAGGTCGTCACGGAGAAGAGGCAGGTGGATGCAGGATATGTTTGGTCACAATTTACGCATTTAAATGTAATTATTTTTTAACTTTACATGATTTAAATTTGGAAAGGTGATGTAATTAGCTCAGGAATCACACATTTTATGCTTTTAATTGTGAATAATAATCCTCAAAATACACCTTTATCCGAGGTGGTGACGGAGAAGAGCCTGGCAGGTGGATGCCGGACGTGTTTGGTCACATTTTACGCATTTTTACGCATTTAAATGGAACTTCTGCTGAATTTTTGTCAATTTCAGACTCAACAAATTTACTGCATGTTCCTGAAAATAATGCAATCAGCTAAGAATTTTATATTTTATGCTTCTAACTGTGCAAAATAAAACATAAAATAATTATTTCTTGAAGGTAGTCACGGAAAAGAGCCCAGACGGTGGATGCTGGGCCTGTTGGGTCATATTTTACGCATTTAAATGTAAATTTTGCTGAGCTTTAGCTGATTTAAGCCTTGAAAAGTTTGCCTCTTGTTTGGGAATCCTTTTTCTTCTGTTTGTAATTGTGCAAAATAGTATCTGAAAGAAGCCACAGAAAAGAGCCTGGCAGGATGTTTGCTCACATTTTAAGTATTTTTAAGTCTTTATGCGTAGTTTGTGTTGAACTTTACATGGTTCAAACCTTTGAAATTTTCCCTCATGATCTGGAATCACATATTTTATTCTCTACTTGTGCAACAATAATGTTTTTATTGAAGGTAGTCTGGCAGGTGGATGTCGGACATGTTTCGTGAATTTTTAAGCATTTTTCAGCCTTTGAATTTCATTTTTGTTGAACTTTGCCGAATTTAATCCTCTAAAATTGTTCTGTATGTTCTGGAAAACGGTGCAATTAACTCAGATTGTCATATTTTTTGGCTTATAACTGTGTGAAATAAAACACAAAATAATATCTCTGTTGAAGACAGTCACAGAAAAGAGACTGACAGGGCCTTGAAATGTAATTTTTGTTAAACTTAATCTTTTAAAAATGACTGCATGTTCTTAGAAATGATGCAATCAAGTTAGAGTTTTAGATTTTACGCCACTAATTGTACAAACGTGATATCTCTATTGAAGGTGATCATGGAAAAGACACTAGCAGGTGGATCTTTGGCATGCTTGGTCACATTTTTAGCATTTTTCAGCCGTTAAATGTAATTAATGTTGAACTTAAGAGGACTTCGGCCTTTAAAAGTTGACTGTACGTTCTGGGAAATGATTCCGTCGGCTCAGGAATCACATGTTTTACGCTTCATACTGCGTACAAACCGGTGAAACCCGCAGTGTCCTGGAGTAACCCTCAGCCGGGACCGTGTTGTGGACGTCTGAACACAGTTGCTACCGTTCATCTGCTCTGCCATCGCTCGCTAATTCCTCCCACTAATCAGGGACCCTATTGGGAATTCTGGGGGCCTCTCGGACAACATCTGACATTTGGCAGCTGACATGATGATCCTAATTCCTCCCAGTTTGAAGGGATCATCGGCGTCGCGCCCCCACCTGTTGTGTTCCCTAAAGCATGCAACCCCTTCAGGAGGGATGAAGGAACGTTATCCTGACTTTACCTCGAGGCGGCGGCGGCAGCAGCAGCAGGACGGAGCAGCAAGTGTTGTCCTGAAAAACAGAAAGAGAGGTCATTGCTAGCACGACTTGGTAGCAGAGGACGTATGTTTAGTAGCAGCTTAAAGCAGGAGAAGGTGACGGAGGGTTAAGACGAGTCGTTTCTGTTTTATCTGCAATTCAGTTCCTTCTAATGAGAAAGAATGTTTAAGGCATCAGTGTTTCTAAACCCTGATCTACAATTCAGCTGCAGATATCTGAGTTCTGACGGATTTTAATTCCAGTTTCAGGAATCCACAGTTTCATCCTGACTCATCATAATTCTCAAAAAAACATACACAGAGACCCAAAAGAGGCACAAATGCAAAAGAAATGGACTCAAACATCCTAAGAGCAACCACACAATGACCACAAAGAGACAAAAAACAACCAACAAGAGACAGAAAACAGCCGCAAGGACACAAAACCGCCTCAAGTAAACTAAAAACATCTACAAAGAGACAAAAAAACAACCACAAATAGACACTGAATGAAATAAAGGACACTCAAAACATCCACAGAGATGTGAAGCAGCCAAAAAGAAATGCAAAATGACCATAAACAGACAAAAAAAATACCAAAAACAGCCAGAAAACATCTATAAAGAGACACAAAATGAACACAGAGGCACAAAACATCATAAAGAAACATAAACC
>NW_007579544.1:79439-83600 GCF_000690725.1 Stegastes partitus | reverse complement strand
AAACTTGTTGACTCCAGGTTTTTAATATTTTAGTTTTCTTTCTTTTTAATGATGTTCTGAGTTCTCTCTCCTCCTTCATGTTGTTCTGTTTCCATGGAGCTGCAGGACTTTATGTTGCAGAGAAGAACAAGTAAATCAGGTTTCAGAGGGTTAAATCTCAGCGACTCACCTTCTCCATCGAGCGACGCCGATGCGTCGTGACGCTGCTGAAACCCGCCGCCCGTCCTCGGATGCGCTGAGCTTTTTTCTGTGCTTTTGGTTACCTTGGCAACAAATGATGTGGGAATGGAAAAACAACAACAAAAAGAAATCAACAGAGCAAAAAAAAAAAAAAAAGAACGAAGGAGGGACGATGCGAACGGAGGGAGGAGAACGTCACAGAACGAAGAAGAGCGTGAAGAGGAAGACTAGCTTGAAGATGGTGGCGTAAGAGAGGGAGGAGAACAGGACGAGGATGAGGATGAGGAGGATGATGGGCTGGAACATCTGGACCGCAGACAGGAAGTCAGAGTGGAAAAGGGAAGAAGCAGAATGAGATTCAACCGTCCTGGATGTGTCCCCGCCTCATTAGCCCTGCTGCTGTTTGTCTCACCGACAGCGGCTCCTCCGACTCCCGGTCCTCCAGCTTGGGCACCTCCAGCCGGTCGATGAAGCCCTGCAGCTCCTTCCTGAAGGCCTTCATCTGGGCGTTGATGCGGTACAGCAGCTCGTGCTCCCTGATGCGGCCGCCGTCGTCCTCGCCGCCGTCCTCGCCTCCCCGGCCGAACATCAGGTCGCCGTTGGACACGTAGACCCTCGCCTCCGAGATGATGGCGGCGGTGTCGGCGATGAGCCGGTCGATGGTGCGGACCAGCCGCTCCGCCTCCACCCGGATGTCGATCATCTGCTGCCGGTCGCGCAGGCTGCAGCGGCCGCCCGGCAGGAAGCGGGCCAGGGCGGAGGAGGCGGCGCCCTCGGGCCCGGTGGGCGTGTACAGGCCCCTGGTGGGCGTCAGGCACCGGCTGCTGCCGTTGTTGTTCCTCACCTCGTCCGAGTCGCTCTCGCCGCCCACCGGGCCTTCGCGCTTGCGGTGCGGCGGCAGCAGACGCGACGAGGTGGAGTCCTCGTCGCTCTCACGCCGGCTGCTCGTGGCGCCGCCGGCGTCGCTCTCGGCGTCGCTGTCGCGAGGACTCGGGCGGAGCGAGAGGTGGGAGGCTAGGTCGTAGCGCTGCATGTTGGACAGCAGGACGCGGTTCTCGTACTGCAGCTGCATCACCTGGAGGACGAAGAAGACGGACATGTGTGAGGAAGCTTCACCTGTTTCATTGTTTTCTGATCCAACAGCTGATTTTAAGCTTTTCTTTGTCGTACATTTAAGCAGCTCTGAGACGGAAACCTTAAAACATTTGAGGCAACCGATCGACATTTTTCACTATTCTAAAATGACCTGAACCGTGTCCAGACTGATTGGAAAAAAAAAGTAAATTGACTCAAAAATTCTCCGAAAATTTACTTAATCTGCCCAAAATAATAGTTTTTTTGTTTTTTTTAAAAGAAATTTCATCTGGAACATCTCAATGTCACAAAAGATGCTAAATTATTTTTAAAAATGTCCTGAATTCTTGTCACAAAATGATTCAAAAATTGTCTAAAATGATTAAAAACTACATGAAATCTCCCAGATGACTACAAACCTGTCTGGAGTTATTCAAATATCGTCTAAATTGGCTGAAGGCTCGTCCAAAATGGTGTAAAATGACCAAAAAAAGGCTTAAATGACTCAAAATATGTCCAGATTTACTCAAACTCTGTCTAAATGATTCCACATTTGTCCAAAATGACCAAACAAATGTCTGAAATGACTCAAACTGTTTCCAGACTGATCAAAAAAAATCAAAATGGACTCAAAAATTGTCCAAAATGTTCTTAATTTACTTAATCTGTGCAAACTAATGGGGAAATATTGAGTCTTTTTTTCTGTTTTGCTTACTAAACGACATTCAAACAGCTCTTCTTGGATATTTCTTTGCTGAAAAGGAGCCGCTGAGACTTTACTCTGTGAGTCCAGACCTCACCGTGGATCCCCTCTGTTCCTACCAGAACCCTTCATGATAAAACCCAGTGAGCTGATGGAGCAGCGCCCACCTTCCCGCTCAGGTCGTTGATCTGCAGCCGTGCGGCCTTCAGCTCCTCCTGCAGGGCTTCGGCCTTCGCGGCGTCCATGCCCGTTCCCCCCGACGTCCCTCCTCCGTGGCGGCTTCCTCCCTCGTGGGTTCCGGCCTTGAACCGGAGCTTGTTGAGCTCGGCGGTGACCCTCTTGTTCTGGTCCTCGGCGTCGGCCAGGTTCCTCCTCAGCAGCTCCGCCTCGTCCTCCACCAGCTGCAGCTGCTGCCGGAGCTCCGTCAGGTCGTCTCCGAGGCCGCGGCCGGCGCCCGAGCCGCCCGGAGCGCCACAGCCGGACCCTCCGGAACCTTCCCCTTCACCGCGGAGGTCGTCCAGCTCGGCCCGGAGGCCTCGGTTCTCCACCTGCACGGAGAGAAGCTCAGACTAGAACCTCCACCAAAACCTCCACGTAGGGAACCATGAGCAGAAACTGGTTCAGTGATTAGGAGTCATGATTCAGTGGTAAAGGTCATTTTGACGTTTAACTTCCACTGAAACAAAGTGTTACTGTAAATTGGAATCAATATATTTATAATCACACAGTTTTAATGTGTTCAGATCCACTTAAACATAATCAGTTTACATTAATTTTAGTTTTTTTTTTTGACACCCTTGCTGTCAGATTTCCACCACTGTCTCCAGTCTCTCTCTCTCTCCGCCCGCCTCACCTCCAGCTCCACGATCTTCCTGCCCAGGATGTTGGCCTCCTCCTCCACCAGGCGCAGCCTCAGCTTCAGCTCCGACTCCCTGGTGGTGGGCGGCCCGCCGGCCTCGCCCTTCGGGTGGCCGCTGTCCAGCTCGCCGTAGAAGCTGCGGTACTTCTGCAGCTCCTGCTCCAGCCGGTCCTTCTCCTTGTCGATCTTCGCCGTCTTCTTCCTCATCAGCACCGCCTCCTCCTTGATGAAGGCCAGCTGGCACTTGAGGTCCTCGTTGTCCTCCTGCCACAGACATCAGGGAGTTTACAGGCGTTCAGACCAAATCCCTAAGTTCAGAAGTAAGACGTGCACGACGACGGACTTAAGATTAAAGTCGGGGGAAGATTTTCTAGCCGAGAGGATTTCTGCTGCAGCTCTGCAAACCCTCATTTACATAAAAGCAGCAGCGTTTCACTTCACAGGGAGGATGTGAGCTACAGCACTTATTGATGCATATTCATGACAGCACCGCTCACGAATGTGCAAGAAGGTGATGAAGGGAAAACGAAGAGTCGTGACTCGGCAGAGCGTCTCACCTCGGTCGGCGTCTGCGCCGCCTTCTTGTCGGACTTCAGGGCGTCCTTGCTTCCTCTCCTCTTCTGAGACTAGAAGACAAACATGTGAGAGACGATGACGTGTAACTCAAACGATCTGTTTAGAACATTTAAAGACAGAAATATGTGGAAAAGGCCAAAACGTGACTGCAGCTCTGAGCTCCTGCAACCAGACAAAGACAGAAGTTAACGTTTATTTGAGGTTTCAGCTGGAAACCAAACTCCTGACTGAACGCCTGTCCAGCTTAGACCAGCTTCACTCTGTGCAGAAAGTCCACAAAAGTCGCCTCCATGTGCAGAATAAAGCTTGTGTCGTTCACCGAGTTGTGCATCAGACTAGAAATGAGTATATCACCACCACAGATTTCTGCTCTCACTGCTGACTCTGTTGCTTTTAAATACACGTCTGCATCGAGCACATGTTTGCGAGCAGCACACGCATGTTTTTGTACACGAGAGGCTGCACAGCTTTCCAGTATTTGATGCAACAACACCCTTCATCCGGCTGCACCTCTTCAGACGAAAGATGAACTTACAGGGTCTGTGTTCCCGATGTTCTCTAGTTGTGTGTAAAGTATCTGAAACCTTAATTCTATGAAGACAAAAGCTGGCAAAGTGCTGCTCCCACAATGCACTGCACAGCTGCTTTCATAGATAACGGATAGGAAGTGTAGAAATATCGAATCCTGTTGCTGCTGCATCGACACACTTCCACTAAAATCAATGCAACCGTCTGCAGCAGGCGTCTGAACTGGGTTTACATACACTGT
>NW_007579544.1:49726-78024 GCF_000690725.1 Stegastes partitus | reverse complement strand
CTGACCTGAAACAGGAAACGTTTAGTCTGATTTAATGTCAGACGGTGAGAAACAAGAAGGTTTTATGTCTTTTTATAAAGTGTACGTGAACTTCTGGTTTGTGTTCGACCCACACAAAGCTGCAGAAACAGAAACCTGGAAGAGAAATCAGAACATTTTCACGATAATCGCTGAAACTGACCAAACAAGATGTGAGAGTAGTGCGTAAAAACAGACAGTCGTGAGGTGTGTGTCGCCCCTCTTAATACAGAAACCGGCCATAAAGTGTCTATAGTTTTAAATTAAACTAAGTAAAAGTCTGCTTTATACTGAACACTGCTTCCACTTCCGCTCTCTCAGTATTTATTCATCGTCTGAAGATGTTAACTTACACAAGTTTCACAGCTCTGTGTCGCATCCAAACTAAAGATGCAACAACCTGAAGCTGAAACCTCTCCGTCTCGTTTTGGCCCTGCTCTGCTAAACAGATGAATCCTGCAGCTCATTCAGTCCCCATGTGTCAGGAGGCTGAGCTCCCTGCTCTGGTGTTCGGCTACAATCAGAATCAACAGCATGAAGACGGAGCCGACGGGAGGAGCAGGAGTCGTGGAAGCTGAATGTGCATCATGTTTTCGTATATTTGACTCCTTTGCTGTATCTCTGTGGATCCGACCCACCTCTTTGGTTTTGTCCAGCTCGTTCTGCAGAGCCTGTTTGGTCACCTCCACCTCGATGAGCTTCTGCCTCAGCTTCTCGTTCTCCTCCTCCGTCTTTGTTCGCGTCTCCTCCACCTTCTCCAGCTCGTGGTGCAGCCTCACCGACACGTCTTTGGCCACCTGCGAAAACAATCACAGGAATCACATTTTAACGTCAGACGAGGAGCTGAAACTGTGTCAAACCTCTCCTGCACCAGAAGTCTGGTTCTACGTGATCATCTGGCGTGTTTCCTCCTCCAGGTGGTACCTTGAGGTCCTGCTCCAGACTCCTGAGCAGCTCCTCATCGATCTCCCCCGTCTGGGCGTACCGCAGACGCTTCCTCTCGGCCTTCCGCAGCCGATACTGCAGGATCCGGCAGTTTTTATTGGCTCTCTCTAACTCACGCCTCATCTCCTGCAGCTGACAAGTGTCCTCCTCGTAGAACGTGTCTCGCATCTCGTCCATCTCCGTCCTCATCTCCTCGATCTCGCACTGTGCCGACGGATCACAGACGGTTTAGTTCAGAAAGCAACACGTCAGCTGAACAACAAAACCCTGAAGTTTGAATCATTTCTAAGATTCAGCTGCATCTTTTTTTAATTTTTTTTTTAATTTTGCAAAACAAATGATTTCATGCAATCCACATTTCTGCTGGAAGTCTCTTCTAATCACAAGAGATGATTGATCTGCTAGATCAATACCAGTCTAATCAATAACCAATTACTCATCTGCAGCCAGTTTAGTCTCCTTTTTTTTTTCTGTTTTGTGGAGCCGTGCAGGATGTTCTGCAGACAGATGTTCATGTGTCAGCTCAGTGATGACTCTGCAAACACATGATGCAGCTCAGATTTCAGGCTTTAAATAAAAAATCAGATGCTTTTAGGTTTCATAACATGGAACCAGATGGACTCTTGTTTTTCTGCAGCAGCTTCACTCCAGTCAGCTGACTCTGTATTTTTATCTGCTCTGTTTTAAGTAACTGCTGGCTGCTGACATTAAAAGCACGATATCAAACCTTGAGATCTTCGTTCTCCTCCAGCAGCCTCTCCATCTCCTCCTCCAGGGCCTGGTCCTGCTGTGTCACCGACCCCGCCTCTGTCGCCTCCGCAGCCGGCTCCGGCGCCTCCTGCGCGGCCTCCACGGCGCCCAGGCCCTCGGCTCTGGTTTGCATCCTGCTCCTCTTGAGTCTCTTCTGCAGATGGAAGTGGATCAGTTCAGCCTGTAAGCATCCTCCTCTCCACAGACCCAAACTGAGGCCGCAGCCCGCAGACTCTGCGCCTCTCCGCCGGCGGCCGCTCTCCTCTGCGCTTTTCTCCTTCCCGGACGAGCTTCTGCTGGAGAACCGACGCCGGCTGGACTCTCCTCCGAAGCAGTTCAGCGCTGAGCGGCGGCCCGGTGCTGCTGAATCTGACCGATCTTCCCCGACAGCATCCGCCCTGTTCGCTGTGACGGGATCAGCCTCAGCACCATCCGGGTGAGGAGCGGCGGCTGCGCGGCGGCTCTCGGGCTCCCTCTCTCTGCCGTCCGCGGACCTCCGGCTCTGCCTCGCCGCCGCGTCTCTGCTCCTTCCCGGGTTCAGAGGAGACCTGGACCGGCCTGGGTGTCTGGCAGCTCGCTGGGTCGCCCCTTCCTGGGCTGTAGCCGGTGAGGGAGCCCGCTGCTGCCTCCTCCTGCCTGCGCTATTGTCTGCCGGGGATGTGGATGGAGGATCTGCAGCGCCGCCGGCGGCCGGACGCATTTTACGCACAACTGAAACGAACTCAGCGCGACTTCTGTGGCTCATAAATACAAACCAAGTACCGCATAAAACACCCAAATATATCTGACCACAACGCTTCAGATATGCTGCGAAATTCAAACAAGTATAAAAGCTGAACTTGCAGGAGGACGGTTCCGTCCAAACGCCGCTAGATGCCGCTTTTCTCCACCTGCTCTGCGCGCTTCTCTCATCATTTCCCAACTTTACGCTTCACCCAGAAGCAGCAAAACACGCTCCGCAGGCTGATGCACCGACAGCCGCCGCTCTGGAAACGTGCAAAAAGTTCCAACGGACGCGTCTCTGGACGTGTTCGGAGCTGCGCAGCGTCCCGGGGAATCCTCCCCCCTCAAGCCGCTGAGGAGGCGCTGACGCCGGGCAGCACCAGGCACTGCAGGGGCGCCACCGACCACCGGACCGTGACGTCAGGACACACACACACACACACACACACACACACACACACACACACACACACACACACACACACACACACACAGTAAAAAATACGCACACAATGGATGTTTTAATCTCCAATAGGTTTTAAAGCGCTGCAGCTATGAATCCATATAAAACGTCTTTTTTATGAACATGGGTTTAAAATGTTTTAAATCTCGTCCTAAAACGTTGAAGCTGTTTCTGGATGTCAGGTCCATTATTTTATTTCACTATTATTATAATTTTTCACAGATTTATTCTCCACTTGCTCGTCGTTTCTTCACTTTTCTTGCAAAAAGGAGATTTTTCTAACTTTTGTCACTGAAAAAATTGTGACACTTCGCAAATTTTTTTCTTTTTATTTCATTTTTTTTCTGTTTTTCCATCCGTCCGTCATGACTGGTGGAGTAAAAGACTTTCTCTGTGAGACGAGCAGAAAGCGGCGGATGCATGAAAAGAAAAGAGTCAAGTAAAGTAAAATCACCTCCTAAAACCTGAACAACACAGTGTTTATTTCCTCTACATCCCGTTTACTGATATAAACCTCTGAGGATGCAGGTTCATGTGCGTAATTATTAATTCACTTGTGGCAGCTTCACCCAAACACAAATCTATTAAAAACTCTGCATTCAGATGATTTATTCTTTCTTTTACTTCAGTAAAATCAGCAATAACTAACTTTAAAAGTTCTTTATATCACGTAGTTCTGCATCCTTAAGTTAAAGCAGAGAAGTGTTGTCTGTAAATAATGTTTAAATATCCAAAGTGACCTTCTGTTTATGGTGAATGGCTCCTGATTTATTCATAATATTGTAGCTGGTCAGTCATTATTGTTGATATATTCATATATAAGTGGTGACGCTTATTTTCAGTACTTAGAGTAAATGTACTTAGTTACTTCCTGCCACTGACACGTCGCCCACAATAATACAGGCGTCACATTAGAGATTATTAGTTAATCTGTGGATTATTTTCTATTAATTGATCAGCTGTTTGGTCTCTAAAATGTCAGAAAGTTCTAAAAACAAATGTTGAATTTTCCTCAAATGTCGTGTTTTGCCTAAAAACCTTCAGTTTAGCGTCACAGAGGAGGAAAGAAACCAGAAAATATTCACGTTTAAGAAGCCGCAAACACAGAATTTAATTTGTATTTTAAACATGACTTGTGATTCACGACAACAATTCATCCTGATTCAAAAACCTGCTGGAGGCGACCAAACTGGAGCAAAAACAAAATTTAAAAAAATCTGAATTTATTCATGAATTTTCTGTTCAGGTTAAATTTGAACTTTTTTGAATGGAGTTTGGTTTGGTGAAGGTTGGCAACTAATTCTTATTTCCACTGACAATTTTCTTGATTTTTATAGCAGCTGTTAAAAATTATTTGTGATTACTGACAAAAATTCACCCTGATTCTAAAAACTGTGGAAGGCAAACAAAGTAGAGCAAAATAAAATCTGGATTTATTCATGAACGCTCCATGTTTAGGGTTAAATTTGAACATTTTTGAATGGAGTTTGGTTTTGTGAACGTTGGCAACTAATTCTTGGTGAATCTATCAGCTGTTTGGCCCCCAGAATGGTGAAAAATGTCCATCAGTGTTTCCTCAAATGTCTTAGTTTGTCCCAAGATGTTCAGTTTACTGTCACAGAGAGAAAGAAACCAGAAAATATTCACATTTACGAAGCTGCAACCACAGATTTTAGTCAGTTGTAACTTCAGAAAATCACTCAGGCTGATTAATTGATCATCAAAGTAGTTGAAGATCAGTTTTTTTTAGTTGCAAACTAATCAAATAATCAGTTTAAATCGGGATTATTTTTACTTATTTAGTCACCTGCCGACTGTGTACCATAACTTCTCTTCCTGGTCTCTGAGTTTACAGACAGATCCTTTATCTGAGCACATGCTGCAGGTCTTTACCCGCCGTGGCCCAGCAGAGGGCGCTCTTCCTGCACGAACCCTCCTCAGCCGGGGCTAATCTGGCCACAGACGGAGAGCCAGTAAAACGCTGACTGTTTCCACTCTCTTAGGCTAGAATGAGCTCCTTAGTCATATAATTGCTAATGAGATGAGTGAGTGACGGGTCGGGTTTGTGAGGATTTAACCCCTGCACACTGACCCTTCACCCGCCTGCATCCCGGCCGAGGAGGGTCTCAGCCGGCTGGTGAAGCTTCCACACTGTGCCACGTCTTTGTAGGTGTTTCGTGCAGCTTTTTCCTCCTGAAAGTTAAAGTTCTGCTCAAACTAAAGAGCGTTTTCTGGGTATCGGTGCAGGACAGGCTGGTTTTAAACACACATGTGGTGGCTGCAGGCCGCTCATGCAGGGCTGCAGGTTATAGTGACCTGAGCTAAATGCCTTTGATAGAAAAGCCTCGGTCCTCCTGCAATCCTCTTAGCTCCCCTGGCTTAGATCCCTCAGTGTCCCCGAGGAGGACGAATACGCCTCCTCTGGCTCGGCCCGGCCGGTCCACTCCGTCATTCACATCTACGCTCCAGAAGACCTGCCGCCGCCTCCGGCCCGTCGGAGGCAGGAGGTGGTGCAGCAGCAGCAGGATCAGGAGGAGGATGGAGAGGTGGTGCAGGATGGAGGCGTCCCGCTTAAAGAGCTGAAACACTAACTGTAGTATTTAGAACAATTTACTCTCACTTTACAGGTTTTATTATTTGTTATTTTAAAAAAGGGGGGTACCTTTTTTAAAATAACAAATAATAAAATCAGTGAAAAGGTTGTCATTTACATGTTGATTGTAAAAAGACAAATAATAATGAAAATAATTTGTTGTTTTACATTTGACTCTAAAATGACAGGATTTTGACGATATTTAAATCCAGAAAAATGTCATTTTTTTAAACATGTTTGCGTTTATTTAAAAGAAAAAAAAAGTTCATCTTAAGGGTGGAAAACTATAAATAAATAAAAATCAGAGGAAAGAAGGATTAACGTCAAACAAATCCGACAAAACCTGTAAATAACATCAACTGTACTTTTCTAAATGGAAATTTGTTCCTTTGCAACTAAATTTATGTCTAAAAAAACCCCCTGCATTTTAAAAATTATTATTTGCCGTTATTTAAAAAAAAGAAAAATTATATTAAATATTTTAAAATAGTAAGAAAAAAATGGTAAACTGGTATTTTACAAATTTCTTCATTTTTTTGTTTTAGATCATATCTAATATATATATATATATATTACGTAAAGTATTTATGCATTTACTGTAAAAAAGAACAACAACAAACTAATGAATTAAATTCTAAATAATGTTCACATCAAAAATCTATAATTTACAAAATTAGAATTTATTCTTTTACTTTTAATGTAAAATTGCAGATCTTTTTACTGTCTGTAAATAAGCAACAGTAATTGTTCTTTTACAGATATGTGCCTTTATTTAAAAGACAAATTATTTCTATTAATGACTAAAAACAGTGAACCATTTTGTAAAGTGTTATTTCATAGATTTCCCTTTTTTTTGTTAGAATATCTTGAATCACAGGAACAACATGTAAATTTACATGTAAAACAACCTTTAAGCCTTTAAAATCAACTAAAATTATGTTCTTTACAGATATTTGCTGTTATTTGAAAGAAAAAAATATATATTAAGGTCTGAAGATGGAGAATAATTGTTTTAGTTGTTATTTTCCAGATTTTTCTTATTTTATTTTGTTTCTTTTTAGCATTGAAGTTATGCTATTTTATAGTATTTTACTGTTATATTTATTTATATCTTTTACAGACATTTGATGAAAGGAAAATTATGCATTTAGTATCGTTAAAAAGACGGTAAACTATTTAGTATTTTTACAGATTTTCTCTGTTTTGTTAAATTACAGATAATGTCCAGTAAAATTACAGTAAAAAGGTTTTAATTTACAGAGAAACTATAAATCGTGTCCACATCAAAGTTCTACATTTTTATAGATAACAAATTGTACTTTTATGCTGTTTTACTTTATTTAGATCAGATGGACACATTTCATTATTTTACAGATATCTGCCTTTATTTTTTATGGCATTTCATAGTTTTTAGTGGTATTTTCACAGTTTTTTGAATTGATTGTTATTTCGTTTTTTCACGGCCCACACTAGATTCTGCAGCTCCAGACGTGCAGCGTCATGAGTGAGTTTGAGCGGAAGCGTTGGGACGAAGGAACAGGATAGCGCCGATGAATAATTCAGCAGATGCCATTAGCGGATCCACAATGTGGTCTGTAGCTACGGGAGGAAACCCAGTCGCTGGAGCTCGTTTCTGGAGGAGCTGCCGTTCTCTGTGTGTGCAGCCATTCAGGCTATAAATCAACCCCCGTCAGAGCCAAACGTTAACTAATCCACACAGGTCCAGATCCACAGTGGCAACCTGGTGGCAGATTAGCCGAGGCTTCTCTTCCAGTGACCTGCTTTTCTTGGGAAACTCGTGGAGTGACGTGGAAATAAGCTCTTTTGGAGCTAAAGCCAATTTACCCCCCAAAGATTAGGGCAGATCTGTCTGGACGGGGCAAAGGCAGCGTCCCTCTGCACACCTTTAAGAAGGGAGGATGCCGGTGGGAGGACGGTGGGGGGGAAGGGAAGGCTTCGAGGTTCAGGATTAAGTTGGGTTAATGGGTGACATCTCGCTCCTGCATGTTCGCTCAGATTCTAACACAAAGACACACAAACGTGAGCTATGGGGTGCCGACACTGTCTTTATTTCAGTTCTATGTGCAGCCAGGAAGCTGTGTCAGGTTGGTTTTCATAGGACAAGAAAATAACCGTTGGATTTCTTTTTAAAAATTAGAAAAAGAAAGAAGAAGCAGCATCAGCTCCCTTCAGTCCTACGTGGCAGTGAGACAACACCTTCATCTGAAAACCTCTCTACATCGCACAGCAAGGTTAAAGAAATAAAACCACGAGGACCCACGAAAATATTTCAACAAAGATAATCGCACAAATTCTAGGGAAAAAAAAAAAAAAACTCTATAAAGTTTCACCCTCAAAGTGTTTTAAACCAGTTTTAATTCACAATGAACACAAAGAGAACAGGTTGTGTGACATCAGTGGAGAGTCCAGGAGGTGGTAGATACAGCAGGTAGATGGCAGACGTGAGAATTTCTTTTGTCATCAGCTAGCCGACTCAACTAAAGATTTGTAAACAAACAAACAAACAAAAAAACGTCTTTGATAATAATTAAAATTCATTAAAACTCTTTCAGAGCGCTAGCATATAAATTAAGCTTATTAAAGACTAAGGAAGCTCGGAGTTAAACATGAATCCAGAGTACAAAAGTTGAGGAGGTGAGTTTTGGTTGCTGAAGCAGCTCCTGGAGGGTTTTTTTTCGGGGTTTTTTTTGGTCCGGTTTCCGGTCCGGAGCTCAGCCGGACAGTCGAGCTCGGAGCCGATCGGCGAATTTCTTGATTTTTTTTTTTCTTCTTTTTTTAAAAACTGCAATGGAGACAAAGCAACACCCCTTCCATCCTCCCAGAACCCGACAAACACACCTCGTCCAGTTGGTCCCGTTGACATCCGGCTGTGGGGGGGTGTGTCTGGCGGCTCCGCCCTCCTCCCACTGTCCCGTGGCGCCGCCCCGACGCCCGTCACTCCCTCTTGGCCCGGCCTTTCCGTTGCCTCTTGCCGTTCTCCTCCGGCTCCTCGGCTTTGCTGTGGCCGTTGGTGACCGCCGCGTTGCCGTTGGCGACGGGCTTGCCCGCCTTGTGCGAGGAGGACGAGGGCTTGCGTCGGTAGGCGTGGTAGTAGAAGTTGGCGAAGAGGATGATGAAGGTGACCGCGTAGCCGATGAGCGCCCACTGCATCCAGCAGGGGAACGGGCAGCCGGTGTAGAGGGAGTGGCCGGCGTGGCCGATGGTGACGTGGAACTGGATCTGGAGGAGAAACAAACGCCGTGAAAACTCGTGCGGCCATGTTTGTTTGTTACTGATGACGTAGGAGACATAAGTTTTTATTTATACAGAAAATGTCCCAGCCGTCGACAGGAATCAGTAAGAAACTCGTCTGTCTTCTGAACAGTTGGGAACCAAATCGCTTTATTGAGCACAGATCGGTTCCTTATTGTTTCTAAGGAGCGTATAAAGTTTAGTTTTGTTTTCCAGACTGACTCGCTCTGGTTTGGAGGATTCAAGCAAATTATCTGCACAGAACACACCAATACGAAGCCGTGAAGGGATTCTACGGCTGTCAAGTCCACACGGTGACCGGTTGGTTGATGAGATCCCGACGGACCAAGACAAACGCTCTACATGTGCCGCCTGCCGGGATTTGTTCTGACGACTCTGAACTTGCGAACAGCAGCTAACTCCTGATCTGTCTCTGTGAATCTGTACGTACGGCTGCTCTCGGCCTGTTGTTGGTGTTTCAGTAGAAAACCTTCAAATGACTTAAACACACTTCTTATGCTGATTTAGAATCCGTTTAATGAATCTGCAGTCCATCTTTTTGATTGTTTTTCCGTCCCGGATGGAAGGAAGGTGCACCTCAAACCCATCCAGACTCACTTTGGGTCGCTGTCGTTGTAGTTCTGTGGTTTTACTGGATTTGGTAACTTTCAGACGGTGGATAAAACCCAGACGTGGCTGTTTGTAGAACGCAGAACACAAAAACTTGCTATTAAAAACCCTGAAGAGACTCACAGCGAGTGGAGAGTCTCTTCAGGTTAAATGTTCCCATACGCTGATAATTATTATCTGTTAGCATAACGAGCTCTCTATATTTGTGTCTAACGAGGGATCCACCTTGTACCAAACTAGACTCATTAATTCACTGATTAGTTGTCAACTCTTCAGTGATCCTCCAGAATCGACTGATCAGTTCGGTCAACTTTAACTTCTTCAGAGTGACTATCACTCTGGTTTCTTTCCTCTGCGACGGTAAACCCAACATCGTTTATCATCTCTGTCGACCAAACCACGAATCAAATAATCCAGAAAATAACCGACGATGACGATAATTGTACATTTTAGCTCTATAATGAAATGACTCGACCACCGAATCCTGCAAACAGTTTGGTTTTCTGGAGCTGAAACCCGCCAGACGTCCATGTTGAGACTAAAAGTTGAGTTTCTTCAGTCGACCATTTTGCTCGTTTGTTTTACAGGTTTCACAAACGGCATCTGCTTCCCATCAGGAACCAGCATTAAAGGCTCTGAACCAACCTGCTGCTGGTCTAAACCTGTTTCTGTTGCGTTCTCGGAGCAGAAAAGACGAAGAACCACCTTCAAACCTTTGTGTTCTGAGCAGACTCCATAACTACTTATAGACACAGCCTAGATCCCTGAGAGAGGAACCCACCATCTGGATGATGGTGAGGTATTTCTTCCACCAGAGGTACTTCTGCATCTGAGGTCCCAGAGCCGCCAGACCGTAGTAGCCGTACATGAGGACGTGGATGGACGAGTTGATGGTGGCGCCGAAGAAAGCTGCGGGGAAACATTCAGAGCTCCGTTAGACGTTCTCTCTGGAGGACCAGGAGCTTAAAGCGAAACTGGGACGGATACTCACACTGTCCTCCGGGGACCCACTTGATGCCGATCCACCACAGGATGAACATGGTGCAGTGGTGGTAGACGTGCAGGAAGCTCACCTGGTTGAACTTCTTCCTCAGGATGAAGAAGACGGTGTCGAGGAACTCCACGCCTTTGGAGATGTAGTACCACCAGAGAGCAGAGGCTATCTGGAGACGAGAAACACACGGCGGAGTTCGTCATCACAGCTCGCTCACGTGGACTTTAAGCCACGTTCGCACGAGTTTGTGCACAAATTAGCAAACGTTTGCCACCAAACACGAAGGTTCTGGGATCATCTTTGTCCAATAAGAGTCCAAATCTCTGCCATTTTGGGTCATTTTTTAATTTCTTTGCGAGATGTGTTTGGTTTTTCCACAACTTTCTTCAGCCTCCTTTGATAATTTCGAAAACTGTGGTGATTATTCTGAGCGTTTTGGTGCAACTTCAGCCAAGAAAGCTCAAATTCAACAGCCGTTATGTGCCGACATATTCATCCAACATCCTCAGATTCAGTCCATAATTCAACTAAAACACAGACTTTGCTTATTCTGTGCAAATCTCCTGCAGATGCTGGGGCTGATTTCTGAATCCCACTACCGACAGTGTCAGTCTGTGGAGATATTTCACTGCTGCATTGAGCTATTTTAATGACTGAGCCGCTCTTATGATGCAACAAACAGTTTGTATTTTTAGACGTTTATTAATAAATGCAGCGATATTTCCTTTGTACTCAACGTTAAAGACCATTTTCCACTGCAGGAGCTTGGCCTGAAGCTTTGTGAAAACACAAGAACTGTCGCTGTAGAACGTCTTAGGGGAGAAGAAAGCTGCCGGATGGGGACAGATTCAGAAAACAAAAAGCACCACTTCTCGTCCAACCTAACAAACCTCCGTTGTTCTGTTTCCTACACAGAGCTGCAGTTTGTGTCCAGCAACCATAAAGGAAACAGAAAGTTCCTGCTGATGGACGCCAATGTCAGGTAAGAACCTAAACTAAGAGTGTGTCTGAAGGCTGCAGCTGATGCTCCTCAGCTGGAGTCAGTTTGGTTGTTTTAATGTGCTTCAGTTTTCTCAGACTTCTTGTTTTAACACTTGATTTTTCTATATTTTTATAACTTCCTTGTTGCACGTCTCCCTCAAAGAAAAGGGATTTTAATCTGGTTACATGAGATTAAATAAGTCGAGGAGACACTTTCCTCCCTGAGCGATAAAGCTGCAGCGAGTGATCGAGGTCAGCCTCCAGGGGGCAGAGCCTGGGAGGAGCGTGGGCGGAGCTTCAGGTGGTGAGACTCACCGTCCTCCTCTGAGAGCGAAGCCAAACCCTCTTTAACCCCGACTCACCTCCGCTCACCTGCACCTGCTCAGATCTAACCGCCGTTTATTAGAACTATCTACTCCTATTTAAACTAATTCCTTCTGTTTAGGGGATAATAATGTGTACAATCATTGAAAAAAATATTAATTTACATGTTAAATACAAAAACCATCGATGTTAAAAATCTTTGTTTTTACTGTAAAACTCTACTATTTGTTTTTTTTTTACTGTATTTAATCAGCAAAAATATTCTTATTCGACAGATATTTTCTGTTATTATAAATATAATTTAAGTGTATGAGGAATTTAAAACCAGTAATTTTTCAGACTTTTCTCTGTCTTGTTATATTACAGATAAATCCAATAAAATCACATAAATATAAACCAAAAAAAATGAACTTTAAATATTTTCCTCATCAAAGATTTGCTCCATATTTGCCATAATTGTCACTTTTTTTTTTTTTTAAACATATTTTTCTGGCTCATCATATTTTTATATTTATTTATGTATTTAAACAGGATTTATTTATTTTTTAATATTATTATTTTTCTTTTACTGCCTTTTATTTCTCAGGATTTAATTTGACCCAAATGCAGCATTTTTTTAAAATAATAAGCTCACAGCCATCCTTTTTTCCACAGCTTTCAAATAATTAGTTTAATTAGTAAATCCTGCTCTTTTATTCTCATTTTTTCTACTTTATCCTCTGTATGCCTTCATTTTTTATG
Source organism: Stegastes partitus (assembly GCF_000690725.1). Classification (NCBI taxonomy): domain Eukaryota; kingdom Metazoa; phylum Chordata; class Actinopteri; family Pomacentridae; genus Stegastes; species Stegastes partitus. Next base: position 65,610 of record NW_007579544.1, on the reverse strand, counting down.
TCTCTTTTTCTGCTGTTTCAGCCAATCAGTTCTAATTATTACACAAAACTTGCATTCACTTCATCCACATCGTCTCAACGGTTTATGATTTATTTGACTTATTTAACATGCTTCATTTTAATTTTTTATTCATTTTGTTTTTACCTACAAAATCCTCTGAATCCCCTTCCAGTACGGTTCTGTGCTTTAGAAATAAACTTACTTGCTTACAGAAATAAAAAACCTTCTCAACCCCACGAAGCTACTTTCAGGCAAATTTTACTGCCTTTAAATCGTCACTTGTTTGTGCTGCATCTCGCCATCAGCTCCTCCAGCGTTTAATACGATAATACTTCCAGATGTTTTATATTAGTTTTAGATCTAATTGTTGTGTTTTTACGTACATCTTGCCATAAAATTCCAGCAGTACAGAAATCTTTTTATTACTTTGTAGAGGCGTAGAAATGATCAGAACAGAAACGAACGGCTGCAGCGTTTTAACACTCAGCAGCAGCCTTCAGATGCATCATCACCAGCAGCTTTAAACCAGAACCATGTCGTGTGTGTGAAGCTTCTCACCCGGACTTCGTTGACGTCGTTGGAGTAGTTGACAGGCTGGCAGAGGTAGCTGTACCCGGCGGCTCGAGAGCCAATCAGGAGCTGAGAGACAAAGACAGGAAAAGGTCGATTAGAACAACGTTCACACAAGTAGCTCCTGTTGATTCGCTGTTTTTCAAACAAGCAGGACGAAAACGCTGAAGGATCTTTTACTAAAAAAATATCAGAGAATGTCACAGGTCTGTTCTCTGCTACAGCATCCATTGGTGTTGATATATCAGAAAACAACCTAAACATCAGATCACATGAAGCACAGAGCTGCAGCAGCTAATCAGTTACCAGCAGGGACATCATGTGCTGCATGATTTTGATGCTTTTTTTAAAAGAAAAACAGTCCAAACGCTCAGATTTTAGCTTCTTAAATGTGAATATTTTCTGCTTTCTTTCCCCTCCTATGAAAGTAAACTGAATATCTTTGGGTTGTGGACAGAACAAGCTTCTCAGGCGTCTTTTTTTTTTTTAAACCATTTTTTCAACCAAAGAACAGAGAAAATAAACCACAATGAAAATAATCGTCGGCTGTGATTAAACGGCAGGTTTGTGACGTCGACCGGTTCACCAACAAATAGAGCTTCACCGCTAACGTGCTACATGCTAAATGCTAGCCATAAAAAAAAAAACAGCTTCACTTGTGGGGCAGATTGTGGTGTTTTAATAGATTATTGCAGGAAATCTGAAACTGAAGCAGCTTCTTACTGATGTTGTAAAAGCCCACCTTTTTCTAAAAAGATGTTTTCTTGTCATTCTTTCTTTTCTTGTATAAGCTGCTATCGGATAAAAGTTTATTATCATGACTTCTAATCTATAAAACCAGAAACTGAACTCTCTAATAATTATTTTTTAAAGCTCTATAGCACATGTTCGATAAAGGTTTAGTAATCTTGAACTGCAGTTCCTCAAACGTCCACTTGGGGCTGATTCTAACAGCGAGTCACTCCCCATAGACGTCCATGTTAAAATGTGCGACTTTCCAGCAGGAATAAACACGTTTACAACCTGGAACAAACATTGGTTTTAGTCTCTACAGCTGATTTAGTGTTACTGACTTCTGTGCTGGAGGTGGATTCTTACAAAACTCACCCGTTTTAATTATATTAAGGTTTAAAGTTGGGCATAATTAGGAGCAGGTAGGCGTCGTACTGGCTCTTTAACCTTCACTGCAGGTGTCTTTATGAAGTAGTTGCAGTTTGCATACAGCTGACACTGCGTCGTAGCATTAGCTTAGCCTGTCTCGCTCATATTTATCAGTTTTTAGTGTAAAATGATCCGTTTGTGAGGCTCAAGTTTGTTCATACTAGTTCAAACTGTCGCATCTTCTGCTTGCAAACTGCTAAATGTGTCCCGATGTAGCAGGACATCCGGGTGTTTTTTGGTTTTTAGCGTGCTATGCATTGGGATATCTTCTTCTAGCATGAAAACAGAAGCGCTGGAGCTTTGAAACCAATAAGCAACCTCCGGCCTCGGCACCGACCTCTTTGGCGATGTAGAAGTTGAGGACCACCATGCTGAAGTTGTAGACTATGAGGGTCTTCCTGAGCGTGTAGGGCTGGCGGTCCTCCATGTAGCGAGGCCCCGCCCACAGGAAGACCAGGTACAGGCAGCTGATGGCCAGAGTGGGGAAGGGCGACGCCATCATGGGCCAGCTCTCCACCCGCTTGTCTGGGGGGAGGGAAGGGTCCACGTTAGCGTCATGATCGAGTACGGTGGCGTCAGGAAGCAGAGAAACAGATATGAAGCACTAGTGGGCGAGTTTCTAACGTCTGAAAACAGTTTAATTATGAGCCTTAAAGGTGAAAACAAGCTGTTGGTGCAGCTTTGCTTTGCCAGATTTATGAATTATTCTCTCGTGTGCAGAAACTAGACACCTACACATGAAAACATCGAGCACGCTGACATGTTCTGACGCTTTCGGGTCACTTGTTCACGTCTTTTTTGTGTAAAATTGACCTATGAGCAGCTTGCATTGCAGTTACAGCAATGCACGTTCATCGTTTTTGCAAAAATCAGCCACTTTTCTTGCTCAAAATGAACGAAAAATATCAAAAAAAAAGGCAAAAAAATCGAAATACTTTTGTCTTTTTATTCCGTGTTCTTATCATTTTGGTGATTTCTCACTTTGGGCAGCACCAGAAGTTCCTTTAAGTGTGAAAAAACCAAAGTGTGGCTAACTACGACTTCATATGAGTTTATAACCCGACTCCACACGTCTGGACCAGACTTACCTGCTATATTAAGGCTCCATTTGTAAAACTCTACACTGTCATTGACAAAATGCGTTACAGCCTCCATGGCTCTGCCTTTGGTCTCGATTATACTGCGGAGAGAAGAGAAGCAGAACTAAATCACATCTGATCGGAGGAACATGGCTGCAGTCATAATGTGGTTTTTTGATTCGTTGTTTGGTTAGAAAACGGTGAAAAATGTCGACTCAAAGGAGGAAAGAAAGCAGAAAACAGTTGGCAGTTTATTTAATAATTAACAACTAATCGATTAATCGCTGCAGGAACCGGAGAGAAGAGAAGCTGCTTGTTGTGCGTCTTGTTTGTGTTGTGAATATAACAAAGTGTGTTTCAGCTTCAGCTTCGGTGGGTTTCTGTGGATTTGATCAACTTGAAGTCACACTTTGTTCCTTCAAACTGCTCTGATTCAGGCTAAAGTGTAAAATTAGTTTTATTCTCTTTTAGTTTTGTGCTTCCGAGTCAACTTTTCTTCACATTTTTCTGCAGAAGCTCCAAAAGGAGAGAAGTTTAAAGCTTAACGTTTGGCTAAACCATTTAGAAAAAGCAGAAACTTCAAGTTGAATTTCCCTAAAACCAAACTGTTGATTGGAGGGGAACCTGCTGATTTAAGTCAGACTAACTTGAACCCTTTAAGTTGATCCAGCGGTTCCCTCCCGTCCTTCAGTTCTGACCCGGCTGGAGTCACACTTTCTCTGTTTAACAGCGATTAATGGAGTTAACGTGTTTAATTCGGCCTCCAGGGGAGCAGCTCTCTGGCTCACTTTCTGCTGTGTCACTTGGTGCCATATTCTGCTCAAACACAAAGTTGTTCCGTGTGAGGCCTCCGCCCGGAGCTGAAGCACTTTGCATCGATCACTAGTTGATTTATTGGTAATTACATGAGCTGTGATGGAGGATGATGGTTTCTTCCTCTGCAGACGGACCCCAATAAGCTCCAGTAACCAAATAGAGACACAGCGCGGCTCGTTGATTCTAATTAGTTGCATAACACAGAGTTCTTATCCAGCAGAGAGGCGCGAGCAGGTGTCTCCATATTAATCTATAATTAATCCGATGCGTCACATCAGCTGCCCTTTAAATTATTAACTCCTCCGTTTACAGCAGCTGCAGCACGAAAAAGAAAAAGAGGAGAAAAAAAAAACACAAGACAGAAACTGCTGAGCCGAACTCTGTGCAGAACAGACGCTGTTTGCGCGTAACACCGGCCCGCTGTGGTGCCGGAGCGCGCGGAGGGTTAACCGGCTCTGTGCGCGAACACAAAGACCGGAGCGCGTGTGTCAGCAGGTTTCGCTCGGTCCGCTCAAGAGGCTTAAATTCAATTGATCTACGAGCTTAGATGTGGGCCTAAGTACAAAAACCCGACGACCCGCGAGCCTGTCCGATGCTTATCAGCCCGCATGTGGCACCGAAACAAAAAGGAGCGAAGAGCGGCGCTCCGGGCGCCGTCCTGCCAGAATAAAACCGTCAATTATTGTTCCAACGCGCTCACTGTGAACTAAACACACCTGCTTCGTGCTGGGGGGTGGGGGGTTGGTGGAAACGTGCGTTTTTGCGCCGGTCGAACAGGTGGGAGGCTGAGAGGATGAACTGAGAAAAAGATTATCTGCTGGAAATGTGCGTAAAAACAGCTGATTTTTGCTGGATTCGGATCTCCAGCACCAGATTAACCCCTAAAATAACGCCTAAAACTGGGAGGTACCCGTTTTTCTTGCAGGTTAATACATTAAATATGATTAAAACCAAATTACAACCACATTTAAACACTCATGATGATCAGAGCAGCGGCAGGAGAGGCGGATACTCACGTCCTGGATATTTTAAAGCGTATAATGACATTCGGTGCAATCTGATGCCCAACTCCTTCCAGTCACTGCTCCTCCTCCTCCTCCTCTTCTTCTCCTTCTTCTCCTTCTTCTTCTTCGTGTCTCGGTGCCGTTACAGCTGCTCGGTGCGCGCTCCGCTCCGGTTCCGCTCCGACATTTAACGGTGAATTTGGCAAGAATCGGGACAAGGCGGGAGAGGAGCTACGACCGACATGGGCCAACTAGCAGCCGCATCATCTTCTCACAATCTGCTGGAGGCAGGGAGAGAAGCCGGCGGCGCACTGCGCATGCGGGAGCCGACCGGTCGCGTGTTTGTTTGCGCGTGCGCGGCGTGGCCGTGGGCACCGTGACAGACTGATGATGGTCGAGCGGTTCCGACACAAACTCGCCTCCTGTTGTCTCTGGATCAGAACAAACTCCTGATGTTATCTGATATGTGGAAGCTCAACGCGCGTTTCTGCATCCAGAGTAAAAAGAATCCTCTCCTCCTATTGGCTCTGCAGGTTGCCATGGCTGCAGAAAACGCCCCGCTTCCGGTGGTCCGTGTCCGCCTGCCGCCGCTAGATGGCGCCGTCCAGCAGCTGATGGAGCTCCAGCTGCAGGAGAACCGAGCTGTTCTGATCCAGTAAGTCAGAGTGAAGGGTTCTGGAGTCATTCAGGGAGATTTGGCTGCAAGAAAAAAACAAAGTTCTGATTTGATGGTTTGGATAAAAAGCTGAAGCTGCTGCAGACGATGTATCAAACACGAGCACCAAGAAGTTCAACTACAGCTGTGGTTTTGATTTTTGTTTTTTTATTTGTTGGTTTATTTATCAAATGCAAGCAAACAACAACTTCCTCTGACAAATAAATAAATAAACAAATGCCTCAAACGGCACCAACAGACATGAAAAAAATAAACAACAAACTATTCACACAAATAAATACATAAATAAACAGAAAAGTCAAAGAAACAAACATCTGAAGTGACCAAACAAACAGATTCTAATTAAACAAACAAACAGAATAAATAGCTGATATAAGAGGTGTTGCCTCCATAAAGGTGGCGACGAACTTCTGATTGTGACTCATTTAAACTTCTGCATTAAAGTTAAAGTCGTGTGTTCAGGATTATGATGTCAGTCAGTGAGTTTTATTTTGCAGAAGCAAAGTAATAGTGAGGCCAGAGTTAGCTCGCAGCTAATTAGCATCTGTTGTCTCTGGACAGGAAACAACCTCAGAGCAACAAATAAAATCATTAAAGTGATAAATTAACGGTGACTTCAGACGAACCTGGAGGCTGGTTTTAGACACCTCGAAGCTTCCTCAGTCTCTAATGTTTTGGGTTTTTTAAAAATTAAAACAGCAGATCGACCAAAAGCTAAAAGTCCATAAAAGAGTACTTTTACGTTTCTGTAATGCTTTTATTTTGGTAGGATTTTGACTATTGAACTTTAATCTGTACACAGTTACACTATAGGATTATTACTGTTACTCAAGAGTTGTAAATTCTTCTTCTGATGCTGTTTATTGGTGAATTTATTTGCTTGTTTATCTTAATCAGTGGTAGAAAAAAATAAAAGTACTCACATGCTTTACTTGAGTAAAAGTACTAATACCGCACGATAAAAGTTATTTATGGTGTCAATAGATTATTATTACTCATACATTAGTGCAAAAGTAGGAGTTTCATCTCATTCTGGATCATTCTGCTGATTGTTTTACTCATTAATCAGCTTTTTTGTTTAGTAAAAAATCAGAAAATAACAAGAAAGTGGCCGAAAGTATTTTTTAAAAAATCCAAAACTAACCAATTAATCATCTGGTCATCTTGGCTGTACTTGAATAAACTGTTTTATAGTTAAAAAAACATGATATTTAACAGATATTTACATAGTTAATGTGCAAAAATCAGAATTTGGAAAAAGTCATGAAGCAGAAAGAGATGCAGTGGAGCAGAACAGGGGGAAAAAAGTGCAGTATTTGAGTAAAAGTACTCAGTTACCTCCACATTAATATCTAATAACGATGTGTTTTAGCTCCGAGGCTGCAGCACGTGAACGGTTTAAAAGCTTTATGTCCTCCGAAGTCATTTATGATTCTATGACTTTGCTTTTCCATGAGGACGTCTGGCAGCTGGACTCCAGTAAACCGGTCCAAAGACCCGCGAGAGTCCAGAACGGGGACGGAAACGAATGTGTGGGTCACATAGTATGAAGTGAAATAGGAAGAAAAAAACAAAAAACCATCTTTATATCACAGAGAGCCGCCTGTAAACGGACGTTTATTCATCATTTCTTCACTACTTTCTGCAGTGGAGTTAAATTATTTTGGATATTTTGCAAATTACAGACAGAAAATTCACGCTTAGTCGTAAAGTCGCGTTTTTTATTTCAACAGAACAAGCGGACAAAGCATTTAGAGCTTTAAGTAAAAGCACAGAAGCTTAAAAATGAGGTTTTCATGTTGGATCATGATTCTTGGTGCTTTAATGTGTTTGTCGCTGATTGTAGGATCAATAAAGTTTTATATTGATTTTATATCATTAAATTAAATCTGCAACGTAGCAGAACAGTTATCTAAACAAACGTAGTGGAATAAAAAGTGTAATATTTCCCTGTTAAATGTAATAAAGTAGCAGAAAATGGAAGTAACTCAAAACAGTACTCGAGTAAATGTACTTAGTTACTTTCCGATCTACACAATACAGACTTGAAAAAATGCTCAACGTCCATAAAAGTACCATTTTAATTCACTTTATCACTAAAAAATCTGTTATTTGAATCTAGAAAGAATAAAAACATTAATCACAGTCATTCTGTTGCTGCTACTCATGAATTCTGGAATTCAATTTTAGCATTTTGGACAAATTTTCAGTCATTTTGAACTTTTTGTTTGTCGTTTTAGACTACTTTTTTGCATATATTTTTCATTTTGGACATATTTTAACAACTGCACATGGATTTTAGGTCATTTTAGAGTTTTCGTTTGTCGTCTTTGAGTCTTTAAGGTGTTTGCTTTTGCATGAATTTTAATGTTGGACTATTTTCTGATTCATTTTTAATCTATTTCATCAATTACGGATGAAGTTTAAGTCACTTTTGGAGTGTTTGTTTGTCGTTTTAGACATCTTTGAGTCCTTTTAGACTTTTTTTTGCACATATTGGTCATGTTGGACTATTTTCTGAGTCATTTCGGGCATATTTTAACAAATATGGATGATTTCTAAGTCATTTTGTGTTTTTTATTTGATATGTTATATGTATGACATTTTAATTCAAACATTTAAACATTTTTGAATCCTTCTAGATATTTGTTTGTAATGTTGGATATATTTAATCAATTATGGACGAATTTTAAGTCGTTTTTGGAGTTTTTTTTGTTATTTTAGACATTTTTGAGTCCTTTCAGACTATTTCTTTTGCATCTGTTTATAATTTTGGACATATTTCAACAATTACGGACAAATTTTCAGGGGTTTTTATTTGTCGTTTTCAAAAATTTTGAGTCCTTTTACACTTTTTGGGGGGATATACTTGTCATTTTGGACATGTTTCAACCGTTATGGATGAATTTTAAATCATTCTGGAGTCATTCTGGACATATTTTCAGTCATTTCGAACTTTATTTTGAGTCACTTTGGACATCTGTTGCCTTCATCTACAAAGATTGAAGAATAATAAATACCGTCCGCTCATTTGTGCATTATTGACACAACATATCTATAATTTCGATGTTAAATTCTTTGTGCACGCTACTTAAAATGCACCAAACCGCTCATTTCTTCGGCCCACACTTTGCCTGATGGCTCATTTCAGGCCTGCAGTCGTCTGTAATTACACAACAGCAGAAAACCTCTCATTTCTGAAGTCTTTCCACCGTCAGCCGGCTGAACTCTGCTGCCTCCGAGCTGCAGCGTTCGTTTGCAGGTTCGTATGTTTCTGTGATTTATGAGGTTGTGCGATAGCTGTGAGAGGTTTAGGAGGAAACTGTCTGGACGTCGTGTTTGCTTGTTCAGTCCTGCAGCTCGTACGTCTCCGTCGGCGGCGGACATGTTGTGGTTCTGTCGGCGTGTCGGACCGAAGGTGTCGACAGCAGCCAGTTCATCTGCAGAGGGTCACTTTCACATGTCCTCTGTGATGAACACAATCAGCGCACCGCAAAAAGACAAATGCAAAATCTAAAAGCAATGTTTTGTGTTGTCAAAAATCTGAAACAAACAAGAAAAACGAGACACAACATGACAAAAAATAAGAGAAAGGAGACAAAACTGCCACAGAGACAAACAAGATGTCACAAAAAGGAGATAAAATGACACAAATTAGACACAAAACGACACAGAAAAGGCACAAAATCACAGAAACCAGAAACAAATAACAGAAAACACAAAATGACAAAAAAAAAAAAAAAATGATACAAACGAGGCGTAAAACAAAAAAAGAGCACAAAATGACGCAAATAGAATTCAAAAGAACACAAAGAAGATTCAAACTGACAAAACGTGACACCAAACAACACAAACTAGACACAAAATGGAAAAAAACAAGATAAAAATGAACCACGTTAAAGGCTCAAAACGACACAAACAAGACAGAAAAGAAAAAATATGAGATGAAACGACACAAACGAGACACAAACCGACAAGACACAGAGTGACAAAAGGATCACAAGACAACACAAACAAAAGAAAAACGAGACTCAAAATTTAAAAAAGAGACACGATTAATAAAAACTACATAAATGATTTGAAACACACGAGAAAACGTGAGATGAAACGACACAAACCAACAAGAAGACACGAGATGCCGAAAGGATCACAAAACAAACACGACAACAGAAAAATGAGACACAAAACAACACAAGATTACATGAAATGACATGAATGAGATGCAGTCTGACAAAAATGAGACAAACAAATCAAACAAACTCGACATGAATCGATAGAAGCGAGATACGAGATCAAGACAAAAAATGACACAAAACGACACAAATGGAACACAAACAAGACACAAAAGATACAAATAAGACAACAGCAACACAAAAAAGACACAAAATGACACAAATGAGAAACAAAAGAAAAATGAGACACAAATGAGGCTCAAATCAACACAAATAAGATCTAAAATGAACAAAACAAGACAGGAAATGACACAAATGAGACACAAAATGCCTCAAATGAGACAAAAGCGACACAAAAAAGGCACAAAACAACATAAATAAGACGTAATATGACAAAAATGAGACACAAAATGAGACACAAAATAGCTCGAATGATCCACAAAACAACACAAATGAGACACAAACTGAAACAAACAAGGCACAGAACAACAAAAAGGGCACCAAACAACACAAACTAGATACAAAAGAACATAAATAAGACGCAATATGACAAAAAATGAGACACAAATTGACAAAAACAAGACACAAAGGGCAAAAACCAACACAAATCGACACAAACAACAAACAATATGAGTGAAAACAGGACCAGACAGACCTTCATATATAATATTTATTCTAAACCTGCACGTGTGTGTTTTTGTGTTGTTGTGGCCTCAGAGTGTCGACTAAACTTCCTGTTTTCTTCTCTTCCTGTTTACTTCCTCTGTCCTTCCTTCGTCTGTATCTTCTGCTTCCACGGCTGATGAAGTCTCCGTCTGCTCATCTTCTATCATCTTTACTCACATCTCTTCACATCTGGCTCCAGACATCTTCACTAGTTTCCAACCAGAGCGGCTCTTTTTCTTTTAGCGCCGTTGGAGCGATATTAGCGTCTGATTTATGCTGGAACATCGAGCTCAAACCGCCGGAGCTCTGCGACGGGAAATCTCCTTCACAGCCAGCAGGACCTGGACGAAGCCGTTTTCCACATACTTCTGGAGCGGCTTTAAAAAAAAAAGGAAAGGAAGAAGTCTTGTGGGAAATACGGCTTTTCCAAAACATTCAGAATCAAAGGAGGTCATTTCTTCTGACTCCTGCAGCAGAGAGGCGGGACACGGGATGCTAACGGCGTCGCGTCGAGTGTGAGACGACAGATTGGGAAAAGGGTTCGAGTGTTTCAGGAAATTAGAGGCTTTCAGAGGCTGAACGTTTCTGTGTTCAGTCACAGCAGAGATCCACCGACAGCTGAAGCCAATGATGAGATAACAAAGAACTTTATTAACCCTGAAAGAAAATGTCGATGCTCAGAAGAAACAAATGACAAAAGAAATGCAGCAAATAAAAAGTAAAAAGCAAGAAGTCGCTAAAAATAAGGCTAAAATTAAAAATAAAAAAGTAGCGCGGGAAGTTTTACTGAAGTAAAATCACACGATAATGGAAAAAAAATTAAATTAAAGATTATAATATTGCACCTTAAACATTAAAATACACATTCGACTTATTGATGATGTTGAAATAACAAAACAACACAAAACAAGGATGAAATATGAGAAAAACGAGACGGGAAATGAAACAAACGAGACACAAGACGACAAAAATGAGACAAAATTAGCAAGATGCAAAAGATAAACGAGATATAAAACAACATGAATGATGTGCAAAAGAGAAGTGAGGCACAAAAATGAGACGCTAACGGACACAAACAAGAAGCAAAACAGCTCACACGGGGCACACAAAGTAACACAAACAACATGCAAAACAACGCAAAGTGACACAAATGAGACACACAAGAAAAACGAGACACAAAATGACACAAGTGAAGCCACAACATGACAAAAATGAGACACAAAACGACACAAACAAGACACAATATGAGTAAAACAAAACAGGAGATGACACAAACGAGACATAAATTAACAAATGACACAAACCAACAAAAACAAGACACAAAACAACTCACGCAGGGCTCAAAGTGACACAAACAAGACGCAAAATGACATTAATGAGACACAAAGCTACACATAAAATAACACAAATGACAAACATAACAACGCAAAATGACGCTAACGAGACACAGAAGAAAAGTAAGACACAAAATGACACAAGTGAAGCCACAACATGACAAAAATGAGGCACAAAGAAGACGCAAAAGACAAACAAGATACAAAACGACACAAAAAGACCAAAAAAACAACACAAACAAGAGATAAAATGAGCAAAACAAGAAAGGAAATGACACAAATGAGACAAAAACAACACAACACGCCTCAAAAAGAGGACAGAATGACACAAATGAGACGCAAATCAACACATAAAATAACACAAATCACACGAAACAGCACAAAAAGGACAAAAAAATAAAATAAACGAGATACAAGCCGACCAATGGGAGTGATTAAATGATTAAATGATTAAATGATTAAATGAGGAGGTTCCTGTAGTCTTAAAGCTTTTATCAGGTGTTTCTGTGAACTCTTTCTGCCTCATTCAGACTAACGACACTCACCAGTGATCAACATAATCCAGGTTTTGTGGTTTAGTTTGTGGCTTCCAGATGTTCAGGACGGTGTCCTCTGAATTAATGAAACATCTGCAGCATCAGCAAAACACACATGACAGAAAATCAGCAGAAGGAGGTGAATCCTCGTCAGATCTGAAGCATGGAGGTGAAGTGTTGGAAGTTCACGTTGCTTCCTGCTGTTTAGTTTTATCTCCTCTGAGTTCATCACATTCCTGCAGGACCCAGTAAAGAGAGAAGCTGCTTCACTTCATTAATTAGTTCTACTGATTAATATTCTCGTGTGCCTTCGTCCTGCCTGATGGATCTCAGGACAGCTTCCCTGGACGCTGGTTTATTTTGCTGCTGCTGCTCTAATCCTTCCATCTAGTTGCCGTTTTCTCTCGCCGTTGATCTGGACCGAGTCGGCTCCAGTCTCCTCATGTGGTTCTGATTTAGGACGGCATCGGGCAGTGCTCCAACCAGGAGCTGATCCTCCGTCTCTGGTGGCGCTCTAGATGTGGCGTTAGGTCGCAGCTCGTGCCAGTTTGGGGATAACTGGGCTTTTTTTACTGCTGCCCATAAAAACAGGAACCGAGAGAAGCTGCTTCTGATGCTGCTTCTCTGCAAACATTCTGCTCTGTCCTCAGCTGACCTCTGAGGCGGCAGCAGCAGAGGAGGCTCCCTGCTGCTGCTGCTGAGTCTGGAACAAAGTACATACACAGAGTACTACATGTACACAGGGTACTACATGTGCAAAAAGTACAACACATACAGAGAGTAGAGCCCATATAGAAATGTAAACTGCGCTATAAAAATTAAATTAAATTGAATTTGTACCGTGTATATGCAGTACTGTGTGCAATTGGAGTATGTTTATAGTTTGTGTATGTGCTGTCCTCTGCAAGCTGTGTATTTGTTGTACTTTGTGTCTGTGTACTCTGCATGTACTTTACTGTCTGTGTACTTTGTACTCTCTTGATGTGTTATTGGGACATCCTGATAATAAGGAACTACAGTAGTCCAGTCTAGAAGTTATAAATGATGGATTAGTTTCTCAGCATCACTTACAATATAATGTAGATGAAAGAAGGCCGTCCTACAGACTGGTTTTATGTGGTTATTGAACGACATGTCCTGGTCAGAAATACCTCCAAGGTTCTTTACAGTAGAACTGGAGGCCAAGGCGATGCCATCTAGAGCAGCTATCTGGTTCCAGAGTGTGTTTCTGAGGTGTTTAGGACCAAATACAATTTGTCTGAATTTAAATGAAGGAGATTCCAGGTCATCCAGGTCTTTATGTCTTTCAGACATGCCTGGAGTCTGACCAGCTGATTGGTTTCATTTGGCTTCATAGATAAATATAACTGGGTGTCGTCTGCATAACGGTGGACATTTATGCAGTGCTTCCTAATAGTATCGCCTAAAGGGAGCATGTACAAGGTAAATAACATAGGTAGAATAAAGTACATACAGAACATGTGCTGGAGTACAACAACACATACAGAATACTGCATATACACAGAGTACAACACATACACAGAGTACAGCACATAGTAAAAGTACTACATGTACACAAAATACAACACATAGAGAGTACAGCACACAATAAAACACAGCACATACATGGAGTATACCACATGCAGATAGTACAGTACACACAGAAGGTACTGCACATGCACAAAGTATTACACAAACAGATAGTACAGTACACAGAGTACAACAGGTACGCAGCTGATGTCATTGTCTCAGTTTCACAGCAACAGCAGCTATAATCACAAAAAAGCAGGAAAAGACACGTACCTGACAAAAAAAATTACACAAAAACTAATAAATTCTCAGATCGACAGGGTTCAAGGTGCCGAATGAAGCGTTTAAAGTTCAAAGAAGTAACACGAGTCCAGATAACGTTGATACTTAAAAACAATAAAATGGATTTTAAATTAAAATCTGGACCAAACGAGGTGAAGTTCAGACGTGAAGTTGAGTTTGTTGCTTCCGGCTGTTTGGGACGATTTCCTCTGAGCTAATGAGACACCTGCAGCATCACATTAATGCATTACTTTATTAATTAGGTGTAATTATAACTGATCCGTGACATGGACACAGGATGGATCCAACAGCACTGAAATCCACCTCAAACAGAGTCACGCTTTATCAGCTGCAGTTGAATCTGTTTTTAAGCTGATTTAGCATTTAGTTCATTAGAGCGTTATTCTGTGTTACACACCACTTTAGCAGAGGGTTGAAGCAGCGATGCTACGACGTCTGGAAACACTTTTTCTTCTGTCTTATTTCTTCACCCACAGTCATTTATTTTTCCCTCCTCTTTCACTTTTCGTTGCTCTGTTTTCTTTTCTCTCGGCTCCAAACCATCTTCATTCATCATCATCATCGTCGTCCTGCAGACAAACTCCTCAGCTTCTCCTGCACACATCTTCTTTAAACGTTTAAACTCAACCAGAACACAAGAATAACAGAGAATAAAAGCAGCTGTAAAGGCAGGTATTCAGGGCGGATTCTTGATTCCGAGTCCTTCCAGTAAAACATGATTTACTGAGTCAGAGGAGTTTAACTTCTAGAGGAGCGAGGGCGTGGCGGGAGGCGAAGATCTTCTGATAAGACGCTCTTCAAATGAACAACAGCAGCTATTATTACATCTCCAACCGTATCATTTACAACAGCGACTGTTGTAATTATCCCCGGTAGTGAATTTAGGGGCAGTTTAGGCACAGAAGGAGAAGCTGCAACAAGAAGTCGCTTCTCTTTCAGGTTTAGCGGCAGGAGTTTCTCTCAGATGTTTAAATATTTACACCAACATATTGTTATATCAAAATATAGTTATAGTTTTCCAGGAAATAAGAGAGTCCTTCAGTCCTTGGCGGTGTCAAAATACGTAGATGTATAATATGATCCATGAAAATTTGGTTGTTTGTAGTTTTTACTAGCTTTGGAAAATGCTTTAGTGTAATGTTTATGCAGGATAATGTCGTTATGCACGCACGTCTACTTCAAATAGAGTTTTTAAAATGTTTTGTAGCCTTTTGTTATTGAAAATATCCCCTAAATAAACTGTTTTTTAAAACCTTTGCACCCCAAAACCACAAAAAATCACCAAAATTACACAACTGTCAGATTTCCAGCCTTCCAATAGTCCTTGAACGCAACCGAAAATAAGCTTTAAACTAAGATATTTTATCACATATATATATGTTCCTCTTGCCTGTTTCAAAAATTAAACCTTTTGCATTAAACAGATCCTGCAAAAAACCCACATTTTTTAGTGTTTTTTAAGCATTTTATCTTTAAACAACGACCAAAATTGCACCGTTCAATAGAGCAAGACAATGCTAAATTGCACCAGAGTCTGCAAAATTAAAATAAATAAATAAAATTCTGCGCTCTTCGGTACAACGGAGAAGCCACGAGTGACTTTGCTGTGAGCGACGATCATGTGACAAAAACTCAGTTTTCAGGTGAACTGCAGGAAGTGTTTCCACAAAGCAGAGACAAGAAATTCATTAAATATCCGGAGCTGTCAGTTTATTTGATTTTATTTCATTTTCCAGTATTGCTAACACCTGTTGGACATTCCAGTTTCTTTTTTTTTTATTTTCAACCTTCATTTTTGTCATTTTCTTCAGATTTCTTTTATTCTAAGTCCTGCGGACAGACGCCTCCTTCTTCATGGTTGATCCGTTTCCACAGAGCTGCAGGACTTTATATTCAGAGGAAAAATGTGCAGGAGCTGGTCGATCAGCGCTAATCTGAGCCTGAACTTCATCTTGGCTCATATTTACGACGTTTCGATGTGTTTTTAGCTTCAGGCGTTATTTTTAGTTCTGGCCCGAGTCTCATTAGGTCGCGGTC
>NW_007579544.1:37893-49171 GCF_000690725.1 Stegastes partitus | reverse complement strand
TTCTTCTGCTGCTCTCCTGAAACCTGAGCCTGGGCTAATAAGGAGCTCGTACATACCGTCACCTACGCAGTGATCCTCAAAAACTGTCGCTTCATGCACTTAATGAAATCCGGGCCTCTTCAACAGAGGAGCGATTTATCTGATCCGTCTGCTGCTGTATGTTATTATCAACCCCTAATACGTTCCCCGATGGTACCCACTGCCTCGATTACAAGCTCATTTTCTGCGCCGCTACGAGCTCGCCATGTGAACGCCGTTGTTGTCCGTCAGATAATATTTTGAGGGAAAATATTTTCCTCCCTGGCTGGAAGCAGCTCCGCTCTGTTCACTGACTTGGCGTCGCTGCAGGAAACCCGATTCCCAGCGTTTTTTCTTTTCTTTTCTTAAATATATTTTCTTCCCTCGCTGGCACCGAGCGCTGCCGTATTTTGACTGCAAAATGTGTCACAGTGCTGCTCGGCCTAATGTAAATCCATAAAAAACAACCAGCAGCTATTGCTTCAGCGTTTGAGGCTGTGAGCTGCCTGGAAAGCAGGAGTCAACACGAGGCTCTTCCAGCACAGTGTGGTCACTAATTATATTTACAGCTGGTTCAGGACCAGCTCTGCCAATAAGCCCATAATGGGGACATGGCTGATGGGCAGACGGGCTTTAACTCCGTCCTGGTTTCTCTCAGTCGCACTCAGCGAAGGAATAAAAGAAAAGGCAGGAAGCAGCGACTTACAAGCTTCAAATTATACCCATGAAGACTCTACAATGCTGAAGCTGGAGCGGTTGTTTGATTCAGCTGCGAGTTTGTAGAATTAGTGCGTCGGAAACGTTCAGAGAGCAGGATGTTCGTCTACAATTTATTATTAATAAAAGGTGCCGAATGTTTAGTTAAACATCCTGACTGGTGGGAATCCAGAGATTCACCTCGTTAACATGCTGGTTTTTAATATTCTAGAAGATGAGTGAAATAAGCTCCATGGCTGAGATCTTCCACCTTCAAGCTGATAATAACAATAATAATAACTTTATCTGTGTAGAGTTTACAAAGTGCTTTACAAAAGAAAAGAAGGAAACTTTAGACCAGGGAGGCAAAGTCGAGAAATAAAGTTAAACATGGTTCAAGATTTTCAAAACAAATCAACACAACAAACCAGATGAAGTCGTAAAAGAGTCAAAACGCAGCATTCGAGTAAGAAAAAAAGGATAAATCCCATAAAGACGGGGCTAGAAATAATAATTATGGTAGTAATAGTAAGTAAACAAACAAACAAACAACAAACAATCCCGCCAGCTTGCAGGAATCGGTTTGTAGCTCAACCATGTGTCTGAGCAGAGCTGCAGGTGAGCCGGTGTGCTCGAGCTGCAGTGCTGAGAACAGCTTCATAGATCTGCACACTCTAGAAGAAGCAGCGGATCAGATTAGATCCAACCGTAAAGTACAAGCACAAAGAAAATTAAGTTTAGCATCGGACCAGAAGTTCAGTGAAGTGCATTGTTTACAGTAATAGTATGTTACAGTAGAAACAGAACAGACGGTACGGACCGAGCGCTACGAACAGGCTAATATATCAACATGTACGTGGATACAATATAAAACAGATCATATAAATCTACAGGTAGAGATAAGTAGTGGTATGACCAGTTATGGATGTATGTGGATGTTCCTCTGATACGTAGCAGACACCTTAACCTGGTTGTAGGTACGTATACTTCCCTGATGCTAACGGATTCCCCCAGCGGGACAAATCCACGTCACAAAACCTGCTCAGGGTCCTTAAAACGACCACAGGAAAGAGTCCAAGATCCTGATTTGGCCTCCAAACTGTCCAGATTCCAGCCTGATGGTCAGGATCTGGTCCGATCCGCTGAGTCTTCACTGCAAACGTCCTGGTACCAGATAGCTCAGGGAACCCCCAGAGGTCCTGTTTTTATGCCACGATGTTAATATTTTGATCCTGAGGTACTGTTACAGCCCAGACTCACAAAAAACCTGCAAAAACTTAGCATTAGCAATGTAGCATTTACACAAAACAAACCCCCAGAAGCTTTATAACGGTAAGATTATTGCATTTTTGGAGGCTAGTTTTGATGCCGGACACACGACCCCGTAGAAAATAACTGGAGCTTTGTGTTTAGCATCTGCACGAGTGGATTTTAACCCAAACTGTGCTCTTTTTTTTTTAAACCTAACGTAGCAATTTTGCAGAAGAAACGTCTATATTTAGCACCAGTCAGAGTTTTTTTAGTTGTTCCAGTTAACGTCTGAGTTACTGTTACAGGCCAGACTCAAAAAAAAGAAAAAATCTGTGCTGCAAAACTTAGCATTTAAACAGGAAACAAACCCCCAAAAGCAGTGAAACTGTCAGATTATTGCATGTTTTGGGGCTAGTTTTGAGAAAATAACTGGGGTTTTGTGTTTAGCATTTGCTCGAGCGTATTTCAACCCAAATCGTGTTCTTTTCTTAAACCTAATGAAGCTGTTTAGCAGCATAAACTAAAGCAGTAGTGACTGAAAACAACCATGTCTGTGGGTTAAATTGAGATTTTTTGGTCTTTTTAGGTGTAGCATGACAGCAACTTTGCATCACATGACATGAACTTAGGCCAGTAGAAAAGCAAAGGCCAAAACAAAACCACGGGAACATCCCGGTTTTACAGCCGGTATCGTGATAACAATGTGTTTTAGTGCTGTGGACCAGAGCGTGTCTTCCACCAGACCTTTCTTGCCTCTTTATTGTCCACATCATCCGGCACATTGTGTTCGCTTTAGCAGTAAAGTCTGGTTCCGCTGGTACAGAGCGGCTTATGTAACCGCTTTCATGGGCTGGTTAGTGCCTCATGACAACCAAACTGACTCCGGGGCTCTTCTCTCTGCATTTACAAAGCAAATTGTTTTTCCAAACACTCAGTATTTTTATGTTTCTGGAGTCGGATTACCGCAGCTGGAATCTGCAGCTGCGAGGTTGTGGGACGAAAAATTCTCCGTCAAAGACACGATCCAGCAAATCTGTAGCTTCAGACTTCGACTTTACGGAGGGGAAACTATTTCAGGGGACTCGCTGCCATCGCGTACTTAAATCTGAGTGATTTGCGTGAATCTTTGAAGCTGTGGTGACATAATATTGTTGGTAATTAGACAAACGTAATCAATTTAAACTAAAATTTCTGCCTCGTCTGAACAAAATTCCAGTTGTCGTGAATCCAGCTGACTCGGCTCGATACCTTCGGTTTTTCCACCTTGAGTTTTGGATTTTAAGTGCTTAAAAACGTACTTTTATGCCACCAATTATCAGGTAATTGGTCATTTTTAAGCACCGCTGCTGCATCAGACGTTGTCATGCAAACTGTTTTCAGAACACTCAGCGTGTGGACGGATTCTCATAAATTCGGTGCCGACATTCATGTTTCCTTCAGGACAAAATGTACTGACTTTGGTGATTCCCCGACTTTATATCCAGCTCCTTCACCGGCCACATGTTTCTAATTTGTCCGATACTTGACTTGTTGCCTGCAGAAACGAGCCGGCGTTTCCACCGCATACCTGCTCCTATTAGTGCGTAGTATGGAACCGGGCCGGCATTAGCTGCAGGTAAACTGGTTAATCCTCTGCCCCACTGAGCCCAAAGTCTCTCAGCACTGTCACGTTCTGTTAATGTTAATCTGGGCTGGATGCAGCGCCGAGGGGCTGACCTACTGCCTGCAGCCCTGCTCGGGTCAGGGGCTGACGTCACCGCCAGGGGCAGGGTGACCTTTACCGGCGCCGCCCCGCCACGCTTACAGCCTATAGCCTGGATTTAAACCGCCTACGGGCTGCGAGACGCTTTAAATCTGATGCATATTTTCACGTTTCTCAAGCATTTGCGTAAAGAAGAGTATAGTTTGTCTGCTCAGCGCATTCATTTTAAACTCGCCTCAGGTGAGCTGCTGCTGCTGCTCAGGATTCGTCGGCCAACTCTGCGAGAACACACACGAAGGAAGCACTTTAGTTTCATGCATATGCAGCCACGAACACTTTGCACCAACCGGGCAGCTGTTTGGCTGCATAGAGGAGGCTTTTTTCCTCCTCTGTGTTGCTTAAATATTCATGTGGTTTTGACTTCGGAGACCTCATTTTCCTCCAGCGTGGACGGTTGAACTCAGTCAATGAGTCTTCTGTGCAGAAATCCACCAGCATGAATGAACCTCTGACAGCAGGTCGACGTTTTTTCTTCCCGTTGGCACGCACTGGATGCACAAAAATGTGGTTCAGACGTTTACTTTTTAGGTTATTAATGACATTTCTCACAACTGTTGCACTTCTTTTGACTAAATGCATGATTGTGAGATTAAAATACTGATTTATTGGCTTTATGCTTGTTGGTAAACACTCCAAGTTAATATTTGGTGTAATTTAAACTAAGACTTCTGGTTTAATTGACTCAAAAGCAAAATTCAAGTTGTAGTAGATCAATAAAATTGTCTTTTTCTTCATCTCAAGTCCTTAAAAGTCGTGTTTATGCTGCCAATGGTTGAGTTATTGGTCGTATAAAACACCAGCGTTTGTGGAGGAAAAACGAATTCCCCTAACTCCATACAGCTCATTGTTTGGATGTAATTTCATTAGAGGTTGTCATAACACAAAAAGATTGATGCAAACGGAGACTAAACATTTGTTTTAAGAGTGTGGATGGATTTCTGATCAATTTGGTTGCAGACGTTTGTTTCCTTCAGGACGAAATGTCCCAACTTTGGTGATTCTGACTTTTTTTTTAACCACAACCATCATCTGCACATGGTTTTAATTAGACCAATACTTTAGTTTTTGCCTGCAACAGCTCAGCCTATCCAGGGTTTTTCCTGGCTCTGAATGGACCTGTGGGGGTTGAGTACTCACAACAACAAGCATGTGCAGGAAGGGAAGGCAGGAGTCTGTGTTACCTTGTTTGACTGAGATTTTATTTCTGATTATTTGATAACCCAAAAATGTAAATTACATCCAGCAAATGAAACCCCAATTAAGAAACCTGTGTTTAAAAAAAAAAGGAATTCTTTATTCTCAGTTGTTTCCCACTAGCATTTCTGCCTCGGAACGGGCAAAAATTAATTTGGGGGCAAGAAAAATGTCTCTGTGCAGGTAAAAACCTTCGACATCCCCGATAACTTTGTTGTATTTAACGGTTTAGCAAGTTTAATTAAGCTGAACCGCCACTGTGAACACGCTAAACATTTGGCTTCCTGTCAGCACTTCCTGTTAGCATTGATATGGTGAGCATGCTAGCATGCTAATGTTAGCATTTCTCTGAGCACCACTAATTCTGGAGGCAAATTCTTCTTTCTATTTTGCTATCTTCCCAAGTTCACAAACTGTACACACTGCAAGCGACTGCTGACGGCATACGCGCCAGGAAAGCTTGTTTTAAGGAGACCGTACGAGGAGATTCTCCGTCGTCCGCCATCTTTTTAATTCATCATCGACAGAGTTGTGATTGAAACAGTGCACTGCAGGGCTGTGGAGGTGCTGCCAGTTGTATGGGATGGAATTATTAGAGCAGGAATCTCTAAACTCTCCAGAAGTCTTGTGCTCTGTCCTTTGTGGACCAACATTTAAATCCATGCAGCGACTTTACTAGCGCAGCAGCAGTGTGCATGCAGTGAGTTTGCTCCTCCAAGTGGACAGGAAAGTGGAATAATTCCACTGCACTGCCATAAGGGAGTAAAATCAAAGCTTCGGTCCATGAAGTGACCTCCACAGAGCCACTAGCATGGCTACGAGCTACAGCATGGTGGCGCCACTGCTTACAGGAAAGGCCCTTCAGTTTCCTGTCGCAGTGCAGAATCAAAACAACAGCAAAAAATATATCCGTGTGTAGGAAACAGGACAATGGAGGTCTGTGGTGTTAGCATATGTGGTGAATTTAGGGTTGTTGATGTCAGACAGAACAGGTCCACTACTGGACAGACATCAGTTACCTTCTGTGGGATAAATGCTTTTTCCTGCCTGATGGAGCTTCTCCAGGGATGTTCTTGTGGTTCCTGAGCTCCTGCAGTGACAAACAGACTACTATGCTTGTTTCAGAGTAGAAAAGTACAAAACAAAATTGCACCGCATTCATTATTCCAATTTAATAAACTGTGATACTGAAGCCAGGATGGAAACAAACAGCTCCTTTTTTTTTTTTCCATGTCTAATAATCTATGATGGGGTGGGAAACTTATCTGCACTGGATCTGGATGCAGCTTATTTACTGCGCTGGCTCCAGAAACGAATGTTAAAACATCCAAGTTTTAAAAGCCCGCAGAAGACAATTATGTTGAAACCCCAAATGGGAGATTAGTTTGGAAGGAAGAGCTGAAAAAAAAAAGTAAAAATCCCCAAACTTTCCCATGTTCGACGTGACCTTTTGGAGCTACTTAACAGACCTCACATGAGCTGACAGAAAAAAAAAATCATCGTTCGCCTCGTAGGGATGCAGAAAAGCTTCATATTTTATTGTTCTTTAACTTTTATATCTAATTTCTGATCCAATAAAAGCCGTCGAAGGATTAATACACGTCGTCTGGAAGTAATTTATCGACAAAGAAAACGACTGGAGCGATCACTCTCTGACCTTCTCAGCTTTTTTTTTTTTTTTTTTACGAGATCAATATTCGGCTCTTAACAGGATTTCTCAAAGCGAAGCGGCTGTTAAACGCGTTGGTAATTAAAGCCGCTGCCTTTGTGTTCTGATCTTTGTTGTCTGCGGTCTGTGATGCAGTTTGAAGAGCTTCAATCATTGAGGCTTTAATGAGTTGATCCCCGACGCGGCCTTTGTAGTTTCTGCTTGTGCCGTCACTTCCAGTCGTCCTGAAGCCCGTTGGACGCCGCACACACCACGCTTGTTGACTCACATCGTGTTGTTCTTGCAGTTTTTTCTTCTTCTTTGCACATTTTTCACGGCCAGCTGCTCGACTCACCCCCGCGCCGTCACGCGTACAGTAAATCTGCCTCGTAACGTTTAATGAGAGACTGCGTTACCGCTAATTGCTCATTTCGATTGCACCAGATATGTACGTTAATCCGTCCTCTCCCGACCGGTTAACCGAAACCTCTGTTATGGTTGCGTGATTGCGGCTGCCGGAGGCGGAGGGGGTCGGATCTCATGGGTTTTTATTTAGCAACAAATAAGAAGATCTACGTGGGCGAGGAAGTCCTGCGGGGCAACAAAAAGAGGAACGTTAAACTAACATTCCTGCTCTAGATTGATGAGAAGACCGACCGTGGAGCCAGACGTACATTAGCTTAGCGTGGAGGAAATTAGCAGCCCGGAGTCGTCCAAGTGATGCAAAAATGTGCACTTTTAAAGCTCAGCATAATACTTTGTTCATCCTTCGAATTGCAAGGTATCCAGTCGCCAATGTGCAACAGACAAATGTGCAAATATGGTGCAAAGTAGTAGTGCTGGTTGAAGAAATAAGGTGCACAAATTGCAGGAATTTACAATAAAACAAGTTATAAAAAGTCCAATAGTCCCTCATGTAACCCCCATAAACCCACAAATGGTCATTTTCACACTTTATTTTGCACAAACTGAACTTAATATGTCAATAAAAGGCCTTTATTTACAGCAGACACGTACCAGAAGCCTTTACGTCCAGATTCTTTCGGTTTGATTCATATCATTTTACTCAGAAACCTGGTTTTAATCTTTCATGCTTTGTTTGGCCCGTTAAATTTACTGTGTTACACTTTTAATACTTCATTTCTGAACAGAGCTTTTATTGTTAATGTGCAACAACAGGAGCAAAGTGTGACTTTTATAGAGAACAAATTAAATGAGTCGATCCAGAACAGCAAACGCTGATTGAATTTATGAAATTAAAGCGGTAGAAATACATAACCAGGACGCGTGTTCATGTCGGCAGCGTTTAACTGACCACCAGTTTGTATTTGTGCTGATTTACTGACATCCAGAGGTGCTGAGAGACGATTTAGTTCAGTGATCTGCAAAAATTTGCACTTGTGAAGCTCAGTATTTAACATATTGTATCCTGATTGTTTGATTCTACGCAGAGCTGAAGTGTAAAAACAACTTAGTCCCACGTGTAACCCCCATAAACCCACAAACAGTCACTTTAGTTTAGCATGAATTCAACTAAACCTGTCGCAGGTGAAGCTATTATACTAGAGCTATGCCTTTATTTCCAAATGTCCTCTGTTTGGTGTGTAGAATGTGCATCTTTTCAGCACAAAGCCTGCTTTTATTTTGAAACAACGTGAGTAAAGCGCAACCAATCCGCTCTGTTTGTCGTGTAGAGTTTTACTTTGAAACCTGCTTCATCTGTTAAAGCTGCTGCGTTTCACGTTTAACACAAAACCAACAGGTTCGGTTCCCAGAAGCCCGTCAGCGCTTTGACTGTTTACGTCAACAATGGGAGCAAAGTGTGACTTTTATAGAGAACACTTTGGAGAACAGCACAAGTGTTGAAAACAGCTCGAGATAATGTTGAATTTATTAAACCGAAGCAGTAAAGATGCTTAACTGGCGCGCTGCTGTCCTTTATTTGTCCGTGTGCTGCTGTTATCGCTCCTCGCTGACCTCTGGTTTACATTCGAGCCGAATTATTGAACCTCAGAGATGCTGAGAACCGGTTTGGAGTAGAAACATCTGCACGTTCTGCTGACGCCGGCGTCGCCACGCAGAAATGACGACGACGAGGCACGAGTTCAACAACATCCACACATGGTGAGGATGTCGTCAGAGCTGGCAAACGTTCCCACAACACCTACAGGCTCTAAAGAGAACGTTTCAATCTCGTGTCCACAGAACGTTTAAAGGTTATTTAGAGGTTAAACATTAACTAAGATGTTTTATTGGATAATGTTGCACTTCAACCAAAGAATGTTCTCAAACCAACGTTCCACTAATGTTCTCAAGATGTTATGGAGACCTCGGATGATCTTTCCAAGACGTTCCTTCAATGTGACGAATTAAAAGGATCTGACTGCAATGTTCTGTGAACGTTCTTCCATAAAACAGCGTTACATGACAGCAAAGAAAGGACGTTGTGAAAATGTTTCAGGTGGAACATTTTTCATCGTGTCTGTTGGTAACTAGAAATTTTTTTTTTTTGTTCCAAAAACATTCTGAGAAAGCTCTGCAAAGTGCTACTAATGACATCAGCGGGAGGTTTTCTTTGAGTTTCCAGAATGTTCTTCTTCAAGGTGGGACTACTGCAGACGTTCTAAAAACGTTTGGCGATAACGTTGTGAGACCGTCATGCTCTTGAGTTCTCAAGACTCGACATCCTTCCTTTGTTAGCATGAACCATCGTGGAACATTGTGGGAATGTTTCATAGCTTATACAGTGTGTTCCCTCTGAAACGTCTTCAGAACAGAACCAAACTGTTCTACCTTTATCAATGCGTCACAGTGCAGGAAGGTGCTGTGAAGAAGAGCCGAGGTCTCAGTAACATCAGGAAAACGTTTTTTTATTGTTGCATTGAGAACATCCTTCCTGTGTTATCACTGTAGATAAATCTTACAGAAGAACGTTCTGTAACGTGCTTCCCAAACAAAAAGGCAACAAGTTCCACCTTTAATATGTCACATTACAGGAACGTTATGAAATGTTCTGCATGCAAGAACATTCTGTCGTCTGAGGCCTCGATAACATCTGGAAAACATTTCCTGAACTTTGGTTTGAGAACGTTCCGTCTCTGTTATCGCGGAACATAATTTGTGTTCCCGACAACATCCGCTGAATGTTGACATATAAAACATCAAATTAGCTTTATAGGAACATTAGGGGGAAATACAAATACCCTTAAAGGTTCTTTGAAGAATACATTAAAATATTTTCTTTAAAAAAAATGAAAGAAATGTTAGAACTTGTTGTGGGAACGTTCCTTCCTCGATAGTTCTTGTGCTGGATCACAAGAGTGAGGAGAGGAGAACCAGTTTCAGATGATGTAATTTCATGTTTTTATGTTGATTTATAATTAGACTAATAAGGTGGAACATCATCGGATTGCCTAAAAAGAGGTTAAAAAGTAGTTATGATTTCATTCGTTCTGGATGTTATCAACCTGGAGAACAAAACCCAGATTGTGAGCGTTTGCTAATCGGAGCTTGTGGGCGTTCCGCTGAATATGCAGTAAAATGTTGTACTTTCCTGTAAACCTGTGGCGGAGCTGAAACAAGAACTTGTTGTGTGAGACAGTTCAGTCCGCTGGGGGAAGAAAAGGGCTGATTTCAATTTGCCTGCTGAGATTTTTTCAAAATGACACACAACAGTTTATCCTGTTGTTGCTTTCCAAGAATCTGGGAGAGCAGCAGCAGCAACTTCACTCAAAACGTGTTTCATTTTCTTCAAAAGCTTCGTACGTACGTAAACTTTACACCCCAACAGACGACAACAAAGGTGCTCAGTTAAACCTGACCTCCTGTTGTTGTTTGCTGTCCTGAAGCTCGCATGTGTTCGCTGCTATTGATGTCATCCCTGCATTCCTCGTTGCAAACACTCAATCAGGCTGTCACGACGTCAGCCAGCATCGCTGCTGAAGGCTTATTGATTAGGTACGAGACCTCTGGAAGCTCTGGTGCTGTTGGGAAACAAAACGTTGCGAGACAGACCCGAACTTCATTTTAATCCCGTGGACGTGTTTTCTCAGCGGATTCGAAAAGCCGGAACGCTGCTTTTTATTATTTCCTACGTGGTATCGGGAGAGATGAAACAGACTGAGATAGCTGGCAACGCCGTGGTGCCAGAGACCCCAAATGCCCTCCAGATCATTCCTCTGAAACGCTGAGGACTTACAAAGGAGGACACACAAACCACATCTGCCCCCACCCCTCCATCCCCACGCAGCATCCAGACACCCCTTTGAGCCTCCTCGCGGATGATTCATCCCGGTTCTGATGTGGTTAAAGACGACCGGCGTTTCCGTGTTTGCTCGGATTCCGCCCTCGCAGCCTCGTGGGACCAGATAGGTTGAGAGGCTGAGCTGAGTCATCGCAGAGCTTCGCTTCATTCCCACGGTTCTTCCTGCGGCTGCTGACTCAGCTGAAGAAGCCGTCGCTCCCTGCTGAGCCAACAGACGTCTCTGGTTCATGTGTGACATTTGGACTTGTGTCACGCGACTCGGCAGTTCGTCCAGCATTACCTGGTAAACATCTGGTCAGGCGGCACTGAAACTGAAACTGATCCCAGAGAACCAGCGACGTCCTGTGTGTCTCTGTGCCGCCCATGGAGAGGGTCATAAGGTCATAGACAAATAACCTCCAGACACACAGAGACAGTAGTGTTATACATAAAAATGTTCATAATT
>NW_007579544.1:33216-36659 GCF_000690725.1 Stegastes partitus | reverse complement strand
GTGCTAAAATAAGAGATGTTTAAATCCATCGCAGACGTCTGCCATTACTGAGATTCTTGTATCCTCTCTGATAATTATCCAGACCAGCGGTGGTATGTGCAGCTCGGAAGACCGTAACTATTGAAGTGACAAACTGAAGCCTGCGGGGGATAAAATTAGCTTGTTTTGTGGTCAGATTTGCCTTTTCAGAACCCATTAATGAGCAGAGATAGGCGGACGCTTTGTTTGATCAGTCGGCCGAGCGTGCAGTCAGGCAGCAATTTGCGGTTTATCGAAACAGTTCAGTCGCAGATGCAGAAGGGAGTTTTGCAGTCGTCTTCTATTTAGCTTGACATGCAAATAAATCAGCTCAGAACATTATCGTCAGCAGCCCTTTTCCACATCGGCTGCTTTAAGTTTGACCCCCGTATCCTGTGATTCACATAATCTGGCGAGCTC
Source organism: Stegastes partitus (assembly GCF_000690725.1). Taxonomy (NCBI): domain Eukaryota; kingdom Metazoa; phylum Chordata; class Actinopteri; family Pomacentridae; genus Stegastes; species Stegastes partitus. The sequence continues at coordinate 36,221 of NW_007579544.1, read as the reverse complement.
GTGGACTTCTTGATGAATCACTTTGTGCCTCTTGCAGGATTTCTGTCTGGAGCGTCGTATATCTTTTGTGTTGCAGTAGCGGTGGTCCTCTGACTCTGGACGGTTTTACTCGCACAAGTGGCAGAATCCAAGATCATAAAGATGCATCCCTCCAGCTGCAAAAACTATTTTTCTACTTTTCTAGCGTTTCCACCCTCAGGTCAGCTTGTGCGCAGACACCTGTCTTGTTTGCCAGCGTAGCTATCAAAGCAAAGGAATAAAGGAATAAACTTTCCCCGCGGGAGTAAATAATGTCTGTTGCGCTGACGGATGACGGCGCAGATTGCCACCATGTGCTGGGAGAAGGTGAAGGCTGTAATTTGGGAAGAGGAGATATGTTTTTTTACGACCGTTCGCGTCGGCTATTGCGGTGTAATTTATTATCCTGTCAGGGTACGTGGGAGGGTCGGGACATGTCGTCGGGGATGTAAAACGACGTTTGGAAACAGGAATGGGACGAACCAGCCGTATATCACAACCTGGAAGTTACAGACGTCGACAGATTTTCGCAAACGTATGGATGGGAACGATGGGAGGGGAGCAGGAATACAGGAACCGTGCTGACAAGACATCGTGAAATGATGGATTTTATCATTTCTGTTGTTTTGTTGTGTCTTTTCTTTGGTGTTTTGGGACTTTAGTTGATGTAATCGATGGGAATTTGGTGAATTTGTTGAGCTAGCTGCAGGCTACAGGTCTTATTTAAAGTTTTTATTGTTTAGATTTTGGTTAATTAAAATCATTTAGCCTAATTTTAGACTAAAAATTGGATAGCTGCGTCGCTTCACTGCACAAATCGTACTGTCCAGATAAAAATGGATGTGTAGGTGTGAAGTCTTTACTTGTGTTTCAGGGCCAGATGTCAGCCCTGTTGAGTATTTGCATGTATGTTCCTGTACAGCTTTGCTGCTTTCTGAATTATGTTTTGAGAGAAACACATATTCAGGTTGGATTAATTGCGTCTTCTCATCTGTGAAGGTAAAAAAAGATCTTAAAGCTCATCTCGTTTAATCCCAAAGTGACCCCAAAGAGACGCAAAACGAGACACAAAACCACAAAAACGACGCAAAAAAGGCACAAAATGACACAAATGAGACACAAAGATCCCAGAAATCTATCTTTGGTGCACCACAACGAAGGACGTCTTAGTCTCGGCACGAGGAAATCATCTCGTGACCCCCAGGGGGTCCTGACCCTCGCTTTGGAAACCGCTGCTATACGGTACGCCAGAAAAAGATTCAGTCCGTCCCAACTCATAGCATGTCAGAGGCCAGAAATACCAGGATGTCCTGCTGCATCTGGTTTCATTTTGCAGTTTACGAGACAATATGTTTTTCATTTGCCGGACATTCTGACCCACAACCTTCCTGCTAAAGATGCGTCGCACACCGACGTTCACGGTTTATTAATTACTGCACACGGTGTTTTAGTGAGTTGAAATAATGTTGCATCAACTTCACACTGTGTGTAATTTAAACTTAAGTTCTGTGTTTATTGATTTCAAACCAATTTCAGGTTGCAAGCTGTTCATTTTTTAGGTTTTGTTGAGGCCAAACATTTGTTTTCAGGATGCACATGCTGTGATTTCTGGCACACGTTTGATTTTTTTTACTGAAGACTGCAGCAGAACGAGACGAGCGAAACTTGAAGTATGACCACACGCTGGTGTTTCCCAGTCGTACGATGCTGTAAGCAGCACATCGTTAGAACAACTGCAGCATTTACTGAAAGGAAAAAGACAATAACGGCTATAATAGTATGTAAATTTACACGTTTCAGGTTTGTGTGTTCACTTTTTAACTCCTCCTGTCGTCCAATAAATCCTCCTGCATTCACAGAAAAATAAGGTTTCTGTTTGTCAGAGCGAATCCAGATTAAGAGTTTTCTTTTTAATTTAAACAAAAGTGGCTTTCCCTCACATTTCAACAAGATTAATCTGAAACCTCGTGAGTCGTATTCATTTGGCAGCAGGTTGTTTTTAAAGCTGAGTTTTTTTATTTATTTTAATGCCCGTAAATCCCGTAAGTGCAGCTCTAAACCTGTTAAAGAGCGAAAGTTCTGCTATTCTCAATAAGCGAGGAGTAAAACCGTCACATAAACCGGCATCGTACATATTTACGTCTGTTGATCTCTGCGGTGGAAGCTTTACGGGGCCTTTCTGTTCTCGGGAGCGTTTTTATTACGTTTCAATAGTCACGTCCTATAAAAGCCGGGGCAGTACGAGGCTTTTATTATTTGCAGCGGTGTTGTCATGTCTGTTGTCTCAGCAGTGATTTCAGCGCCGTCATGTTTCGGTTACTGTGTTTGTTTTTTTACTGCTGCAAACATTAAAATGGAAAAAAAAAAAAAAACCCGTCTGTGCCTCCTCAGATGACCGATAAACGTCATCTCTGGGAGGCAGGAGCTGGTCGTCTGCAGGACGGCCGTCGGTTAACTTGACACTCGGTTTCTTCTCTTTCCCTCTTTTTTTTTTTTTAATCCAAGTTTTCCACTAAATCCAAAACAAGCCGCTGTGGTTTGCAGCTTTTCTCCGGCTGAGGTGGGCTCGTCTGTGAGTGTGTTATTCTGCTTTCAGGACAACGTTCAGGAAGAATTAACAGCCTCAAGAAGTTTCTGGGCATGTTTTCCTTCTACTTCTGTCATATTTTTCGTCACCGTGGCTCATTTTTCACCGCAATATGAAAAAAACAGAACAACCAAGAAGGAGAGAGAACTCAGAGGTGTTCTTCTGCTCAGTTTTAGTGCCACAAAACACTAGAATCAACATGTACAACGTTCTTCCACAGGTGTTACAATACCAGGAAAGAAAACGTGTTGACTCTGTTACTGCTCTGCTCATCAGCTGTAGAACCATGTTCCACCACGATGGATGGATCTTGTAACTCGGATACCGTCCAGAATGACTTGAAACTAGATCGCAATGACTGGAAATGTGTTTGAAAAAGACCATTTTTGAGTCATTTTTA
>NW_007579544.1:22844-31811 GCF_000690725.1 Stegastes partitus | reverse complement strand
AGGTTTTATTTTCCTCTCCGTCTCTCTTCTGGAATTAGATGAAGCTTATTTCTGTCTTCTCTGCTCTGTGACCTCTTGAAGCTCATAATTTTTGCCACATGACTGTTGCTAACAGCTGACTCACTCTCGGCTTCACGCTGAGAACTGCAGAATTTTTTTTTTACTTTAACAGAATCTACTTTTTGCCAGCAGCTTATTTTTTGCCAATTTTTTTAAGCGCGACGTTTGAAATAAAGTGATTTTTGCTGAGATGTCACAACTTCCCGCTGAGATTTTATGAGCTTTCTGACGTGTTGGCGCGTCTCAGATGATTGAAAAACCACAGATTTGTTCTTTTCTTGACGTTTTCTGGTGATAAATGAAGTCACTTTGGCACATTTTTAAACAAAAACAAAATGCCTTTTAGAACCACTGGCGGGGTTTGAGGGTCGGAGGGTTCACGGGGAAGCTCGCTGCTGGTGGAATCTCCTGATCGTCGAGGAATCGGGCCGCCGCTGCAGCTCGCCTCGCGTCTGATTGAAATAACATGTGCATCAACAACAAAACTACAGCATAAAACACGACGACACGACCAGACCCGGAGCTTCCTCCTCCAGTCCTGCAGATCGGAGTTTCTTCGAGCGAGGACGATAAGCACGGCCGCTATTAATCTTTCACAGACAGGAAACCGAACGCTCGAGCACAGCTGCGTCCTTTCCCAGATGTCTCGAACTTTCGCGTCCACGCTGTTCCCGTCTATAAGTTCAGCCCGTCTCACCCTGGATTACCTTTGTCCCTGGTATCAACCCGCCTCTCTCCCCAGATGTCTGCTCACCAGCTGGGCTCAGATGGCCGAGAGCAGCAGCCGGGACGAGTTTTCCACCGAGCGCTCGTGCACACAAACAGCTGCAGCAGGGATCCAGGACTTTTGTCCCCGAGTCCACAGATCTTTGCTCTCGTTCCTCCACATCTTTCCACCGTCTGCGAGCGGCCGATATGAAACAGATGCCCCCGAACTCACCGGCGACTGCAGACAAACATGGGTTATGGTCAGAGAAGGTCAGGAATTTGGCTGTTTCTCTGCTCTAATCGGATTAGTGTTGCTTTTTCCCCCCTCGTCCTCCTCCTCCTCTTGTGACTAATATGAAAGTGATTAGAGAGCAGCTTTTGGCAAACACGACCAGGAAAGTTTTTTTTTTTTTTAATAACATCGGTGCATGTTTGAGCTGTGATTGTACCGTACGATGCTTCCTGGTTCCTTCTTCAGTGGGTCATGAAGCTGCTTTGTTTTGTGCATCTAAAAGGTCTGCACAGTTTGAGTCGCTTGGAGGCATTTCACAGATTCTCCAGATATCCTGTGTTACGTCCAACCACAGTGCTTCAGGATTAACAAGTTAAAAGTCATTTTGGACCATTTTTGGAAACGTTTTTGTCAAAGGTGACCAGTAAGAGGCTTGAATGACCCACTGGGACACAGTAAACAGTCCATATTCTTTTTTTTTAGTTGCTTTTTTGGGCATTGAAAAGGTCTGCAGGACTTTGGATCAGCATTAATTTGTCCGTGCTTTCCACTGATGGAGCCTAAACACAGTGAGAGGTTTTAATTCTCCAGATATCCTGTGTTATGTCCAACCACAGTGCTTCAGGATTAACAAGTTAAAAGTCATTTTTTGCTTCATGATGGACATTTTTGGGGGTTATTTTGACCAATTTCTACCTCATGTTAGTTTTTGTCAGAGGTGGACGTTAGAAGGTTTGCATTGGGACGCAATAAACACATCACAATTGACAGTATTGTTTTTTTTTTTTTTTTAAATTATTCATTTCAACCACAACTCAAAAGCAACGTCTTATTTCACTCAATTAGAATTTTGCAAATTTTTCTTTATTATTACTTTTTTCAGTTTCTAGTCATATGAGTGACTGTTGTGAGTTTTGCCTTTTCTTTAATAAATACGAGGACGACTCTATAATTCAGTGAAGCTCTGCTGTTCTGGACATCTGAGGTAACTTTGGCCGTGTTCTTCTCGTTGGCCTTCAAGCGTTCGTTGATCTGTTCGTACTCGACATCGCCGGCCTTAAATCTAAAACACAGCTTCCAAACAACAGACGATTTCGAGGGATGAACTTTCTTTTATTTTCCATCTGCTCCAGACATTCGGTTCTGCCCGTTTGCTCTCTCCTGTACGTCATTCTCCTGCTCAGGACTGCAGCTTCATCATCCAGGACAGAGCGCTGCTGCAGGGGTTCGGTGGCAGCAGGACAACGCCGCCGAGGTGAAGCCAAAACATCTGGCGGTTGGTTGTTAGTTCAGCTTGATGTGCTTTCAAAGAGCGGAGCGAAATTAAGATTCCATTAATTCTGCAGCCTTACTGGTTACATGTGAAACACGGGAAGATGCAAGAATCCTTTTTAGAAATTGTTTAAAAAAAATATTTGGCAAATAACAAACTGAAACAACGAAATAATCCTTTTTTCACACATAAAATCTGAGCCGGCTCACTGGAAGACCACTAAAACCAACGTTTCTGTTCAGGAAAGCCAGTAAATAACTATAATTTGACATTTAAATCAAGAAATAATAATAATTTTTCTGTTTATTTTGCAAAACAGTAAATTTAAAAATCCACGGATAACAATAATAATTATATTTTAGCATTAAAAATGATCACTTGGGTTAAAGATCTTCTACATACTGGTGTGTTCATCATTACAGAAGCATAAGAAATGATTTAGTTAATTACCGATGCTGTTAAACTTGACACTGGATGGTGGTCTAGTACATTTTTAAGCTCTGTACACCTGGAGCGGCTGCATTTCTGTAGATTTTCTTTGACATGAGCATTAAAAGACTCTGTGCAGAACTGCTTTGCACTTATACTCTTAGCTTCCTGGAGGTTCGAGTTCTCGCGTCCAGGCGTTAAATGTGCACCCTGTGTGTCCAGACTGTGTTGTTTCCACGGCGACGGGGCAGGACGTCGGCGCGCTGACCCTCGACCGAACCGTGGATCCGCCGATCGGCCGACGTGGCGTCCCAGGTTGGCCTTCGTGACCCCGCTCATGTGTGCGTGTGTGTCTGGGGGGTAGAAGAAGGGCTCGGAGGGGTAAAAGCGGGGTCACGGGCAGGTTTCAGAGGATGTGAACGGGCCTCGTGGGTAAACAGAGCTGCAGTGCGGCTCGGGGAGAGGACGTGAGGTGGGATGACTTTCCCAGAGTAATCCGGCTACTCTTTAAACACCTCGTACCTGCAGATTATAAACAAGGAACTAAAGATGTGAAAGAAAAAAGTGTTCGTCTTCCCCCTTTAACTGCCCCTTTGTCCTGCCCTCGGACCTCAGACGGGGTCACCATAAATCTTCTACCAGTAAAGGAGACGCTTCACCTTCTCCTCGGGTTCTGAAGGATCGTATCCGTCTGACCCGGTGGGAACCGTCCGTCCAGCCGGAGGAGGGAAAAACAAACAAAAGGATAGCGGTGAAGCTATGAGCTCATCGCGCTCGGACTTGGACGACGTTTGCCAAACGTGAGCCGAGAGAAACCGACGTTCTCATGTTCTTTTGAACTTTCAGTTTAGTCGCACAAACACGTCTGTGGGTCGAGTCAGAATCTGGGAACCCCGAGCTTTTAGAAAAAATAAAAACCCTCGGCGGAGTTTTAACAACAACAAGAGGAGGTGATGACGTAACGCAGTCCAGCAGAGACATGGATGGATTTTTAACTTACTTTGGATGTGTTTGTGTCAGAGGTGGACAGTAGAAGGTTTGAATGACCCACTGGGACACAATAGACACATTAAACAGTCCAAATTCTTTTATTAGCTGCTTTTTTGGGCATTTTAAAGTTCTGCAGGACTTTGGAGTTCTTCATTCTCCAGATATCCTGTTTCATGTCCGACCACTAAGATGCCTCAGGATTAACAAGTTAGAAGTCATTTTGTGTCATTGTGGACATTTTTTGAGTCATTTTGATCAATTTTTGTGTCATTTTGGACAATTTTTAACTTACTTTGGATGTGTTTTTGTCAGAGATGTTTTGTCAGAGTTTGAATGACCCACTGGGACACAATAAACACATTAAACAGTCCAGAGTCTTTTCTTTTCTTGGACGGGAGCGACGTTTACCAAACGTGAGTCGAGAGAAATCGACGTTCTCATATTCTTTTAACCTTTCAATTTACAAACACGTCTGCGGTCGGAGTTCAAATTTGGGAGACCCGAAGTGCGTCAGCGAGAGATGCTGAGCCTAAAAGGAGCTATGTGTCGGCTATATGAATAAAATTTAATTGAATTCCTGTGGTGCATCATTTGCAGCAGCAGCAGCATTTTTACTGTAACTGTAATAAACGTCCGTATTCTTCTTTACAGACGGATCCTGATGTATTTACGGCGCTACAGGAGCTGCAGGATCACTGGGAGCAGAGCAGCGAGGAGACGCTTCCACGGAGACGGCAGCTGAATTAAAGTGAAGGTACAGCTTTTGATTTATGTCAGACCCATGATGACGCCTCGTATAGGTCACTGTTGCGGTAAAAAGAAGTTTTAAGGATGTGGGCAAACAAAGGCGTTGGGCAAACAGCATGTGGGGTTGCTGGACGGTGAACTTCCCCAAATTCTTTAAAAAAAAGAACAAGACAGAACAGACGGATGTTCGCTGACGCTCTGGTTCACTCATGAATCTACAAAGTCAGAAATCTTTGTCTCGGAGATGATTTAAAAAGAAACGCTCGACAACAACACAACAGCTGCATCAGTCCTCCTCAGTGGTGACAACTTCTAATGAAACTATATTAAGAGAATCAGTCGTTTTAAAATTACAACTTACTTTTTGTTTGAGTTCTTCAGGACCTGAAATCTTCAACTCAGGATGTAGAAAAATCAGTTTAGTTCATTTACTACAAGATAAATGCAGTTTTAAATCAGTTGATGCAGGAAATTCGGTTTAAAATCTTCATAATTTGTGTATTTTAAACTGAATTTTCTGCATTAATTAACACAAGTTTGGTTCTGCAGCTAACAGAGGACTAGTTGTCTGTCTAGTTGTACTTTAATACTTTTTCTTTAATTCTCTAAATCGTACCGGCTCTTCGATTGTGTCACCGAAATGTGCAGCGAGTTTAACAGTGATGTGTGTTGTTTTAGTCCTTTTTTTTTGTTTGATTTGATGTTTTTTTCTCCCTTTATGAGCTTTTTTTTCATCTGTTTTTATTTATTTGCTTTCTTTTTGGGGAAAACAATTTGAAAACAGTTGTGTAGTTTGTGCATGTTGGACGACTAAATGACATTTGTGTGTCATTGTTGTGTGTTGTTGTTGTCGACTGAGTGACTGAGTTCTTCAGCCTGATGAGCCCAAACGTGGAAGAACCCTGTATTCTGAATTTCTATGACAGTAATGAAACACACGCTGCTGTTAAATCCAACCACCAAAACATTTAACATTTATTTATAAGTAAATCACCTGAGGAGATTTGAAAAACCCAAATGTTAAAATCACCTCCAAACTCCTCGCAGCTCGTCGGGTCGTAGCCGAACTAAAGGACGCGGAAAACAATCGGCGCGTTACCTGTCGATAAACTGAGAGCTCTGAGCGACTCAACCTGCAGCATCGTTAGCCTGAATTAGCACTACTTCACTGCAGTCTGGTGATTTTTTTCTGCTGCGTTGGGGTTCAAAGTGGAGAAAACTACCAAAAACAATGGAAGACTGATAAAGCAGAACTCTTCTCCTGATGAAACACCTGAGATTATACCAGCCAATGAGAGTTCAGTCATACCAACCAACCAATTGGCACAGAGACGACAGCTTCAGCGAGAAACCTTATGAGAATAAATGGATTAAAGAATCAGAATCATTGCAGCGACCTGTTGTACGATACGTCATGACGCTGCACATGACTCCTTATAGACAATCAAAGGTTCTGGAGATGATGTGCAGAATGCAGAAGCAGATTCCTCCTCAGGTCTAGAGTTTGGTGAAAACTCCAAACAAGGAATTACTTCTTCTCTTGTCTGTGCAGGAGACGGTGCAGTAATTTGTTCCACATTTCTTCGCTTTGCACCAATTTTCTTTTGTGTATTTGTACACAAACTCTCTTTTTTTTTTTTAAATCAGCAGCTTCGGACCGTTTTTTACCTTCGAAAATTAGACCAAACCACAAAAACACAGTTTGGTCTCTGCCAGTTTTTTTCTCTCCGTCTTTCTCCCTCTGAGCAGAAAAACACACAAACCAAAACAAAACAAAGGAGGAGAAATAACTTCCCCGTAGACGCCTGAGCCGGCCGCCATTAACCAGAACCGCCCGTCAGATGATGCAGGAATGCAGGAGAAGAAAAAAAAAAATCAGCAAAAAAGTGGAAGAACTGAGTCAGAAATGTTGGAGAGAACGTGAGACGTCGGTGAACTCGGTGAGAAGGTTGAGTGGAAGCTGTCGGGCTGCGATTAAAGCTAAACGGATCAAGCCAAACGTGCGAGCGCAGGCCGGCGACGGTTGGCCGGGTTCGGTCCGACGGGTCGCAGTCTGGCTGCTGATGTTGGCGCTCCACCTAACAAACTAATGGTCTGAGAAAAACCTGAAGGCAGTTATCGTCCTGGAGCGATCTCAGGCGGGAAAATGACGGTTTTGTTTCGCGGCGACTGTTTCCTATTAAATCACGTGACGCTCTGGAGGTCGAGACCTTCGTAGAACTCGACGCTCGCTCTCCAGGTACGCTGCTGCTTTCCAGGACACAGGAGGCGCGTTCGTGTCTGGAGACGGAACAAATCATTAGCTCGTTATTTGGCCTATTTTTGTTTTTTTAGATTGATGTCCGTGAGATTAGCCTTTGATTAAACCGGCTGATCTTGGCTCAGCATTAGCAGCAGATGTATTCTCTCTCTAACGCTGATACAAACGGCACCGAGGGCTTCGGTAGAGCCTAAACGAGGGAGGCGACATTAACGAAGCGCTCGATTCGTCTTGTTGATCATGAATCTTGCTGTAAAAGTCGTACGAGCGATAAGAAAAGCCTCAGAGGTTCAGCTTCTGTTCTGGTTTGTTTGAACTGATCCTTCGGTTACAGTGAGCAGAGTTTGGTGGTGACAGCGTAAATAAATGAGCAATTAATCACCGTAATTATTAAATCACACCTCAATAGCAGCCTAATTTTACAAAGATGTAGAGTGAAAGTAGAAAACCGTCATGTTTTGAATCATGATTCCTCTTTAATTCACATTTTACAATAACTCTACTGAGGCTAAGGCAGAGTGACGAAGAATAAAGACGATTTAAGACAATTATTATTAATTTAAGACAATTCATTTATCTGCTGTGACTGATTTCAGTGCTCACGATGAAGGAAAACATCAGACACATGAGAGAAACATGAAGTAAATCTGCTTGTTTTAGCCGTAAAAGTTCAGTTTTCCTTCTACAAAACCGTCACAGAAACTTTTTGCCGCCGTGCAAAAGAAAATTAAGTTAAAAAAACAGAAAGTACAGATTGAAAAACCAAATAAACATGTGTTAGCATGTTAGCATGCTAGGACTGTCTAACTAGGACGAACTACAAAGTAGAGATGATGGAGTAAATTAGCTCGTGAAGGTTTTTGGTCTTTGAAAAGTGTGTTTTAAAAACGAGACTCAACAACTTTGCATCGATCCTGTTGTGTTACGATAATGAGAATATGTTCATAAGTTTCTGAGCAGTTAAAGGTGTTTCTAACTGGCTGCATAAACAAGACTCATGAACATTCACTTGTTCCAGCTCATGTTGTTTAAAAGGAGTTTTAAATTAATGATCATATCGATGAACACAAGTTGTTCCTGTTTGAGCTTCACTCCTGCAGCGCCGTCGGTTTTCAGCCGTTTGATTTTGGCCTTTAAGATAAACACAAGGCTTCATGATTGTCCCAAATTTATTGCTTTGATTGAACTTATTTGCAAAAGAAATGAAGCTTAACTCGAGAATCTCTTTGCGTCACGTTTGTTCGGCCGATTTTATGAAGCTACAGCGACTTTCGTTTAGTTTTAAACGGATTAATCAGAGTTTAAGTTGCTCACAGTGTTCGACTGCTGCCTGTAAAGTCGACACTAAAGCCATCGTGTACCGGGTTTGTTTTTCTTGCAACCTTGCATGTGATGAAATTGTGGAAATAAAAAAACCCAGAGTCGCTTCTTAGAGCGGATCAGAGCATTGGACAGAGTCATCCGTCAGACTTGATCCTCTTCAACACCCGCGGACCAGATATTCGATTATAAAACCCCCAAACCGTCGGCTTTGTAGCGCCGCTCCAGATCGTCGGTCAGATTTGCTCCTCTGGGACGCTTCGTCATTCAGCGGCTCGCGAGATGTGTTTGGGTTTTGGACCAGCGACCGCAGTTTGTGTCCTTCCAGCACTCAGATCCGGATTCTTCTGACCATGATCACGATCTTCTCCCGAACTTCAGTGAGCAGTCGTAGCCGCCAAACCACGTCCTGATCACAGAGGGAGGAGCGCGATCGATGATCGATGAGCTGGAGGACACCAACACATGTCGTCACGCCTTTCAGCAGCATCAGACTGTGTACATGCTGATTGTCAATGAAAAGAAAAGACTTTAGTGTTAAGAGAACAGCTGGTTTCAAGCTGCGATGGGGAGAAAAAAACCCACTGGGTCGACTGAAGGCCAGCAGGACTTATCTGATAACGGTCCATTTCCAACAGCAGAAACGCCTCCGACGTTACACAAACACACGTCAAGGTGGTTAGCATTAGCACGATAGCATCTACAGTTGTATTTTAGGCCCCTGCTAAGATTAGTTTTCATGTATCTGTGTGTCGGGGATTAACGACGGAGGTTTGTCCAGCTTTAGTATTAACTGTCTCAGCGCCACAAACCGCCTGGAGGCAAAACATCACCCAGACGGGTCCAAGTGCCAGAAAAAACAGAAGGAATCCTCAGGTTTTCAGTTTTCTGACAGTCCTTTATAATGGAACATCTTTCTACATCTGATGGTGGAACATCTTTCTACAT
>NW_007579544.1:20067-21237 GCF_000690725.1 Stegastes partitus | reverse complement strand
AGAAGTTGCTCGTCTGTTTTCAGACTCGGTGATATTTAGCTGAAGGTGGCTCCTGATCTGATGATAAAACCTGTGAGGCGTCTCTCAGGCTTTGCTGTCTGAGAGGTTTTTGGTTTTTTTTGTAAATAATCTGTGTTAGAAGATGACTCACTGAGTCTCATTGCTGTTGTTAAAAAACTCTTTATGTTTGACTGCACTGTTAAAAAAAAAAAAACAAACAGTTAATGGGCCCCCCTATAGCTCACCTGGTAGAGCGGGCGGCCCATGAACAGGGGCTGTAGTTCCCCGATGCAGCGGTCGTGAGTTCGAATCCCGCTCACGACCCTTTGCTGCAGGTCTGTCCCCATTCTTCTCCCCCCTTTCCTGTCTCCCTCTACTGCTCTAAATAAAGGCAAAAAGCCAAAAAAATATATATATATATTTAAAAAAACAGTTAATTAATTAAATTACAAATTTGAATTTAAAAAAGGAATGAATTCACCATAATGAGTATAAAAATAGAAAACCCAAACAAAAGATTCATTCATTAATGTTAATAAATAAGTAAATAAACCAAAAAAATAAACAGGTTGAAACTGTAAATAATGTTCACATCATAAACCTGTATTTTCTTTTATATATATAAATGACAATGTTTTTTTGTTTTTTTTTGACTGTATTTAAAAATACAAAAATGTAGTTATTTTACAGATATTTACCATCATTAAAATTATGGATTGAAAATTTTAAAAATATATATTTAAATTATTATTTTACAGTTTTTCCCCAAAAAATATTTAGTTGTTTAGTAAAAAAAACAAAAAACAAAAAACAAAAGGCTGTCCACATCAAAAATCTGTATTTTTCATAAATGGTAATTCCTTTTTTTTAAATAGCATCTTGCTGTAAAATTACATTATTTTTTAATGTATTTAAATATGCAAAAACATAGATATTTCATAGATTTTATATGCTAATATTTAAAAAAAATTTAAAAGTACACTATGGATTGAAAAATTTGAAATTATTTTAAAATGATTATTTTTAAGGTTTTTCTAGATAATATTAACTAAAACCACAGAAAAAAAAAATCACATGTTGGCTAAAAAAATGTTTAAAAATCTGTATTTTTTTCCCAAATAGTACTTAATTCTTATTAAACACGTGACAATAAAAATACCCATTTTTTTT
>NW_007579544.1:18244-19607 GCF_000690725.1 Stegastes partitus | reverse complement strand
GAGGAAAAGTCCGGAGCGGCTGAAACAGGAAATCGAGTCAGCGTTGGTAGAACCTGTTAGATTCTTGGGAAATGTTTGTATTGATTCCAACTTTTTTTAATGTTTGTTTAGGGCTTGATGTTGCAGAGGACATCGAGGCCACAGTGAAGACAAACGAGACAGAACGTTCGGAAGGTTGAACTCGTTAATCTCTTTCTATTATATCTGCTTTCCGTCGTCGTGCTGCAGCAGCTGACTTTAATGAAAGCCGAGCAGCTGTGTCAGAGTGTTCTGGATCCGCTTGTTCTTGTCTTCGTCCAACAAACCCTGCAGCCTGGACGCCGAGCAGACGAGCCTGCTTGTGATTTTCTGACCGGCCGCTCTAATAACGTTCCTGCCATTAATTACAGAGCCGCTGAAACGCTTCCTTCCTCCTGTAGCTGCTTCTTCCTGCACACACAGACGAGTCGTGCGGAAGCCATAAATCTCGCGGCCGTACAGACGCGATGACGGACGACGGCGTAAAGCACCAAACACGCCTCAACTTTCCGTTTCCCCGGTACGGAGCCGCACTAAAGCGCATGCAGGTGTGTTTCTGGCACGAGCAGCGAGCCGGCAGGTGTGTTTGCCGTCACAGCGGGATAATGACTATGATTAGAGGCCAGGTAAGAGGAGGCGTGTTCGCAGGAGGCCGAGACGAGAGGGAAGCGATAATGCAGGTTTTTTCTTTTTGACCAGGATGTGCTGCCGGCGTTTCTGCACCTTAAACACACATTTAGTCGCCAACACACACACGGCAAACAGCCGGAGAGGGAAGCGCAAACAGAAAGCCGCGCAAATTAGCACCTTGCTGATTCAAATTTAGCTCCAAATGAAGCCTTCAGAGGGGATCAAGGCTGGAAATAAATGCCCATTACACACACCGGTTATTTCAGCGAAGGAGCGAGTCGGCGTTTTGCGCTGTAATCATCTGATTAAATGCTGAATCTGAGCGCTCAGTCATGCTGCATTTCACAAACTGCTTGTACAGTTGATTGAAGTTGCATTAAATGGAAGATAAAGTTTACGTATGAGGTCGACTTTACCGTCCCCAGACTGCATTAGTGCAGATTCAACAGTGAGATAATGAAACTGGCCTCAGAATGAGTTAAACCTATACAAACCGTGCATGAACCCAACACCGACTGGAACATCTAGATGCATTTACAGATTTGTTAAAACCCCTTTTGCACGTCTTACAGGTTTAAGAGCGACATACTAAGGTGATACAGAGAGAAAAAGAGCATTTTACAGCAGTTGCTCTTCTATTTTCAGACTGGGTGATATTTAGCTGAAGGTGGCTCCTGATCTGATGATAAAACCTGTGAGGCGTCTCTCAGGCTTT
>NW_007579544.1:0-16637 GCF_000690725.1 Stegastes partitus | reverse complement strand
TCCAGTGTGAGGATGCTTCACTGAGCTGCATCTGTAGAGACTCTCCGTTACATCATGACGGGATGCCACCGTGATCTCTGCGCTGACCCCTAAACGCTGGCCAGGACGGGGCTTTTAGCGTGTTTACGTGTCGGACGTGGATTAAGGTGTCGCCCTAAATCGAACTGAGTCACGACTAATCTCCACCCAGCGGGAACACAAACACTCTGAGCTCCAGGTAACTGCAGTTCACAAACACTCGGACGTGTTTTCTCAGGCCGACTCTGTTTTCGGCTGCTTCGCCGCCATCTGGGCCGAAGCCGTCGCAGCGCCTCCCCGGGAGCCGTGAGCAGCCCGCCGTGACCCTCGCTGTGAAGTCCGACTCCACCAGACACCTCCGACACCTTACAGACGGCAGCGTGGGCACGAATTTCCCAACGTTCCCCCGAGTTTTCTGCAGTTAAAGCACAAACACACTCTGCAGTCAGTCTGGGGAAGGCTCCAAAGAAAGCATCGCTCTCCAAAGTGATGCTCTGGCTGCCAAGACAAATGATGGGCCGCGATAAGCAGCAGCTGCAGCGCCGATAAGAGCCGAGGTGTTTGCACAATCGCCTGATTGGTAACGATTTTAACTCCCGGTGAACATTCGGAGCGTCGACTCTTTGCGCCTCTCGGCGGCTCGTCTTGCGATGAAGTCTGTCCATTGGAGGCGTTTCTCCTTCGACTGTCGCTCTGGTCTCCTGTGGGTTCGGTGGTGGCTCGGTGGGGTTGGTCGGTACCGACAGCAGTGGTCCAGATGTTACAGGACTCTCGCGGTGCAATGTGGTGAAAACAGAACTTTCTCCGAGGCTAAAGCAGCCAGAAATAGTCGGTGCTGCCGTCTAATTAGCATAAACCACGCGCTAATGTTTTCAGAGATGTGAGAATCAGGACGTTTTAGCCCAAAGCTTAAACTTTAAGTGCTTCCTAATTGGTCTTTACCGCGACCCAGGAGCTGACAGGTTTTAAACAAACGGCTTTAATGTTTGTTAATGAATCAATTACTTGTGTTGTTAATGTTTAAAGAGCACATAGACATTTATAAACGGATGTAGACTGTGGGTATAAACCAGCAACTCTCTCCTCAAACCCTCTTTACTTCACTTTGGGAGCAACAGCCTCCCATTCAGCAGCCTGCACGTTATAAAACGTCAGGTCTGGACCGGGCAGTGAGACGGGCCTGCTTGGTTGTTTCAGTTCCACCAAAACGTTGTAACCTGCCGGGGCACCGTCACTGCATCCCGGGCTGAACTCCATCCAGGAACAACTCCAAATATACCCCAAAATCATATGGAAATACCTCAAAATCAAGTCAAGTCAGCTCCACGGTCAGTTTAACCAGATGTTCGACATACAGAGGACTGAAAATGCAAAACTCTGAGGCCCCACGGTGCAAAATGAACATTAAAAAAAGTAGAAAAATATAAAAATAGCATAAAAAGAAAATAGAAAAAAAGAGTAGAATATAAACAGGACATAGGCAATAAACAACATAAACACAATATAAACAATACAAACAATAAATAGACAATAATAAGCAAAATCCCAAACCTGTGAAAATAAAATCAAACATCTATAAAATAATATTTTCAGCTCATTTAAATACAGGAAAACTGTTCACTTTGGTCTATGATTTAACAAAACAGGGAAAATTTGGAAAATTACCATAATTTTTTAAGTTCTTAATCTGCTTTTTTTTTTTTTTAATGTGGGCTTTATTTACAATTTTGTCATTTATTGATGGATTTATTAACAGTCAACATGTGAATTAATGCCTTTTCTTTGGGATCTTACTGTTTATTATCTATAATTTAGCAAAACTGGGAAAATCTGTAAAATTAAAGTCAATTATTTTAGAAGAATTATAGTTTAGAAATGGTTAGAAACGTAATTTTTTTTTTAATAGTGCAAAGCTAAACTAACTAGCTCCTGTCTGAAGCGTTACGGTGGACTTGATCGTCACACAAACATGTCGGAAAGTTGCACAGTTTGATCTTGAGGCATCCGAATTTTAAATTCAAGTCAATTTGAAACCAACAGGAAGTATTTTTCTGAGGCTTTTATTGTGAAAGGGTCCTGCTCCGGTGGACCCTCGCCGTGTCGTCGACCTCTGACGGGTTCGAGCCTTAAAAAAATAACACAAAGCGAGCAGACGACCTCCTTCCCGTCTGCCCCGACGTCGCCCTGCAGCCAACACATTTCACTGCTGTGTGTCACTCCGTCCCTCCTCCTCTGGTCGGATCCGTCCTCGCTCCAGCGCCGGCTCCGGTCCAGCTGGCCGAGCCGTTTACACAACCAGGCGCACAAACACTTCAGATTAGGGATGAATCTGATTTACTGCTCTCAGCCAACCAGTTGTTTGGCGTCCGACGTCACGGAAAAATCCCCCCGTGGTCGGTTTGTTCCCCGGCTTTGACTTGTTCTTCTTCTTCTTATTATTATTATTGTGTTGCCCAATAATCAAGCGGATCGGGTTCTGCTTGTGGCTGCTCCTCATGATCTCCAAAGCCAACATCGTCCACAGATGTCTGACGCTGGAAACCAGACGCCAAACTCCCGCAACACAAATACACAGACGGCACAAACATGCACACACTCCACGTCACTTTATCTGTTGTTCCGAGCTTCTCACAGCCTCCTTGTTTGATTTGCTCGCCGACCTCCGACCTCTGAGCTGGACGGACTCTGGTTCGTCTCCGCTGCACACGCATGTGCTGCAAAAACACGCCACTCTGCACGTCAAAAACCTGCACCTGCGCGCCCAAAAACCGTGGAAACGAAGCCGTCCCGGCGCTCCGAGGAGCTCCTGTCAGCGAGCCGCAAAGTGACCTCTCGGTGTTTAATTAATGAAAGATGGCAACGGCGATGATGTGACTCCAGCCGACCTCTGCCTGTGAAAATACCCACACACGAGCCTGAGAGCAGCGCCGGGGAGGACTGGTGCTCATTAGGGCGCTAGACGGCCGCATTAAATCAGCTCAAAGGCGTTTTCACTGTGAGAATCTGTCAATAACAAGCTCATTCATCTGGTTAAACAGCACGATGTAATTGTTGTTACACCAAAAACCGAATAAAGTGACTCCGGGCTTCCTTTCTTTTGCTTCTTTCGGGTGTCGCGCGCAAATATTGTTATTATTTTATTGAGCGATTTACGTCCTCGGAGGACTTTAGCTGATGTTCGGGGTTTGTTGCTCGCTGCTGCAGTGGAAGCAGTGAAACCATCATCAGGAGAAGCTCAGCCTCAGCAACAAGCCTTAAAGATGGAGGTTTTTAACAATTCTTGCTTTAATTAAGTCAACAAACGGCGAGCATACGTTCTCAGTCTAACAACTCCTCAGCTAGAGTTAAAAAAAAAAAAGTTTTAATCAAGTTTTTAATTGGTTCCCACATCTTAAAGGTAGATTATTGTTCTCTGAGTCTAAAAATGTTCGACAACATTCGTCTGCATATCCTCAGAAAATTACAGGGAAACTTTTCTCAGCGTTGCAGTTTAATTTCTAACCACATAGGAACATTGTTTGCAATGATAAACATCCCTAAAACGTTCTTTGAACATTGAATTAAAACACTAAATGACATTATTAGACCTTAATGCTAACCAGGTCAGCTGGGTTTAGCAGCAATTTCCCCAAAAACACACGTCAGATCTAACAGATGATGTAGTTTGATTAATAAAAGTAGAGCTAGCTCGCTGCTACGTTAAGCTTGAGTCCATATTCTGCTTTTTTCATCCTCTTTTGCTCCAGTGTGTTATGGAACTGCTTTTTTGTGCATCGAAAACTTTGATTCTAGTCATTTTTGGGCAAATTTTGAATCATTTCAAGACATTATTGAGTCATTTTTAGCTAATTTTACTCAGAAAGTTAGTAAAAAAGTTAGTAAGGAACACATTAGAGATCCCGTATTGTTTTATTTCGCTCCTTCTTCCCTTCAGCGGGTCATTTTTGGGCAAATTTTGTTTAATTTCAGACATTTTTTGAGTCATTTTGAACAAATTCTAACTCAGTTTGGAAACTTTCTGATTGGAGGTAGAGAGCAGAAACTTATCATGAACCACAGAGACGCAAACAACACGTTAAACAGCTCATATTCTTTTATTTTTAAAACATTTTTCCTTCAGTATGTTATGCAGCTGCATTTTTGTGCAAGCCTACAAAGCTCAAAGTTCTCACCAAACCAAGTTACTGCTTTTTTGTGCACGCAAAAGGTCTGAGAACTGTAATTTCAACCATTCTCAACAGTTTGGAGTCATTTTGGTTGGATTTTGTTTCATTTCAGACATTTTAAGTCATTTTTAACTATTTTTACCTCAGTTTAGATGCGTTATGGTTGGATGTGGAGAGTAGAAAGTTAGTGAGGAACACATTAGAGATCCCATGTTTGTTTTATTTGGTTCCTTCTTTCCTTCAGTTTGTCATTTAGCTGCTTTTTAGTGCATGAAAAACTTTAATTTCAGTCATTCTCTCCAACTTTGGAGTCATTTTTTGGCAAATTTTGTTTCATTTCAGACATTTTAAGTCATTTTTAACTATTTTAATTAAGTCTAGATGCGTCTTTGTTGGAGGCAGAGGAACACATTAAAGATCCCAAATTGTTTTATTTGGCTCCTTCTTTCCTTCAGTTTGTCATGTAGCTGCTTTTTTAGTGCCTGCAAGAAGTCAAAAAACTTCCAAACTTCCATCATGAGATCTGTGCTGAAGGAGCCACAACATCATTATTCGTATATTTGATTAATTAATAAGCATCATTTATGAAAATAATTGAAAGCTAAATCGACCATGATGTTGTGTTTTTCCACCTTTAGCAGGATTACACTCATAAAATCTCAGTTTGTGCTGCATTTATAGGAATTTATTGGCATTTAATTTTAATCTGCTGCTGAAAATGAGCCTTTTATTCAACATTTACGTCGTTTGAATGTTGATTTAAGCTCATTGGACCTTTCAAAATTAAAAAATGAAAGCGACAGACGGGAGGTCTGTGAAGTCATCCGGTTTATAATAATCGTGACGCTTCAGTGGAAAACTCGACTGGACTTCTGTTTTTTGGTTCTCGTGAAAAGAAGAACCGGCGCGTTTGGTTTCCTTTTACCGGAGCTGGACGGATTCACAAAGTCCCATCAGATGTTTCTACAGTTTATATACACGCTGTGTGATGATATCTGTCGTCTTCAGTGTGTTTTATTGCTCCTGAGTCAGATGAAGGGCTCTACATGTAGGAGCTCGCTGCCGTTTGCCTCCACGGCCGCCCAGAAACCACATCACAAATCCCCGTTTAACCTCCGGCCGCCCAGCTTCCCCGTCTATTGATCGACATGAATCACAGCCTGAAAAGCGAAAAAACAAAAACCCGGCACGCCGATACTTCCAGGACGATATCCTCCTGGACTCGAAGAAACAGCTAAATCTGCAATAAATAAAGCTGTCAGCGCTCGCTCCGGGAGATAAATCAGAGAGGAGTCGTCTTCATGCTTCTCTGATGGCTCCTCTTAAAAGTCACAGCTGTGGTATTCCACCAAACATCAGCCTCATCTTTGAAGGTGATCCACGACTTTGAGTTTCTGAGCAGATGTTTCGATCACCGCCGCTCGTCTCTGAACCCAAATCTGGGGTTAATGAGGTCACTTTATGCAGATTAAAGCTTCATAAAGCAGCAGTTTGTGATTGAAGTTCTGATTTCTAGAAGCTCAAACCAGCAGACCAACAGTTTAACTTCCCTTCAAAGACGAGAAACAAGAAGAACAACCAGCTGAAATCTGCCTTCTTTAATATGAGCGTGTTGTTTGTGATTATTTTCTGTTATCTGGAGTCCGGCTAAACACCAGACTCAGCTTTAAGGCTGCAGCTTTGTCGTAACTTTGACTTCTTTATAGCATCATTTGTGTGTCCCACAAAGTGTAAATATCTGAGCTGCACTTATATTATTTATATATTAGGATATATTATTAATTTGTCTTTGCTTTAATTGTCTAAAAATTTGAATCATTGTTTCTCAGTTCTGTTTCAACCCGAACGCTATTTGTATCATCAAACCAACTGGAACCATCCAAAGATGCTCAATATAAAATATAAAAAACGTTAATTTCAACACCTTCAGTCCGATCAGTTTCAGTCTTTATGGCATTTAACTGTCACACAAACAACTGAAGTCATGTTAAGATAATCGTGACTCCCAAAATGGGCTCTTAAATGTTTAACTATACAAACAGGTTTGTGCCATTTCTTTACGTCGACACGTTAATTCATCTCCTGTCTTTTTGTATGAAGAGCTGGTTTGTTTCCATATAAACAGCATAAGCCGCTGTGTGTGTGTTTTAGCCGCGGAGCTGCTAATTAGCTCATTAGCTTAAGTTCAGCGTTGGCATCGTTGGTTTGACGTCTGTTAAACTTGACCCCTTAAACCAGGTTTAAACCGGATGTTAGCTGAGATTTAGACGTTTCTTTAATGTCGATGTAACGGGACTTTCAGGCGGATCTGGTTCCCTTCATACAGAGCCACGCTAGCTGTTTCCCTTTGTAGAAGGGAAGCTAAGCTAATCAGCATAGATGGCGCTCTATATTTTTGCAGAACGGGACTTCCGGGGTGTTGCAGGAGCAGTGGGAGCAGAGCATCGCTGCACGAGGACACTACCTCTATGGGGAAGGGAGCCAAAAGACTACTGGGGCTAAGAGAGCTAACAACAAACTTGAGTCCATATTCTGCTTTTTGGATCCTCTGTTCCTTCCCCACGTTATGTAGCTGCTTTTTGTGTGCAAATGTAAAACAAAGTTAGTGTCTGGAGTCTCAGAACTTTCTGATCAACCCTCGTATTAGTAAATGCTGCTATTCTAGAGGCGTCAGACCTAAGAGGCAACAGGTGAAGCCGTGTTTCAGGCACTGATTTGAGTTTTTAAGACCGTAAATGTTAAAAAGAAATCAAAACTCATTGCACAAGGCGACTGTTTCACCAGGGACGGTGACCAAACCTTGCATCAGGTAACATGTGAATCTGGCAGGCTCTGCTGTAACATCCTGAGGTTTCTGAGGGAAACATTTAGAGCAGATTACATGAACTGTGACAAGTTTTTTATCTGCAGCAACACAATCGTCGCTCTCCACTTGCCCTGCTCAGTAAAACTGGCTCCCACCGACTAGAGAGTTGCAGGCACAGAGCAGCACTGTGCCAGGACGCTACTACTATGGGGATGGCGACTGTCATTGCAGACTTCTCCTGTAGTGCCCTGAGGTGTTTGAGGTAGAACATTTAGAGCAAACTACATGAAGTGTGGTGCGATACCATGCAGATGCTGCGTTTTGGTCACAACAGCACAATCGTCGTTTGGCATACTCGCCAAAATTGTCGACTTCTTCCTCTTCCCCCAAAATGAAACTCAAGTTGAAGTGTTGCTGTTTGGACCCAGTTGAGGAGGTTTTCCGCCAAACATAGATGGAGCTCCATGTGTTTACTGAACGGGACTTGCAAGGGAGTGTTACAAGTGTTGCAGGAGCGTTGGGAGCAGAGCATCGCTGCACAAGGAGAATAGTTTGATTCAGAAATCAGGCCGGCTCCGAGACTGGAGAGTCCGGTCAGGAACGCCACATGAACTATGGTGCAACGCCGTGCTGATGTGGATGATCAGGCACCGCACGCCACACAGTCGTCACTCTCAAACCAAAATTGGCTTCTGGCAACTTCCTCTTCTTCCCCGAAATGACGCTCGGTTGAAGCTTTGAGTTGAAGCATCGCCAACATTTAGTAGATTCAGCTCATCGTGGATGGTGTTGCACATTTACAGAGCAGGACTTTAAGCGTTGCAGGAGCACCGGGAGCAGAGCATCACTGCACAAAGAGACAACTTGGATGGATGTGGTGGCCAGATTTCTTGATTTCTACAGGCCCAGTCTTGGACCCCATGTCGTCTAATAAATGTCTGCATGACGCACGTCGTCATGTCTCTGTTAAAACACACGTCTAAGCCGACTGTGTTATGGGGTTAGCTCTTTTCCTTGTTGTGCAACACACTAAACGCCTCAATCCCTTGTTCTCAGTTCCCTTTAAGCTCTTGATAAGGAAGTGGACTGTTTTCTTTTTTTTTTTTTTGGCCCTTTCCAGCGAGAGTGACCTGAAAGACGGCAGGAGATGAGGCAGGTATGTGTTACAGTGCAATAGCCGGTAAATCTCCCCACAGCAGCTACACCGGAGCTTTGCGTACATGTTCATGGAGGGAGGCTAATCAGCTTTCAGCAGATGGGCTAATGTCCTTACCGTGGCTGAGAGGGGGGCCTATATTTAGCGTCCACTCTCTCCCTCTTAGCAGGGATAACACTGGCCCTGTTCTCCTCTCTGGAGCTCATCTCGCTCTGCTTAAATTCATCAGGAAAGAGATGAGGAGGAAAAAAAACCAGCAAGATGCAAGAAGCTGAATAAAAGTGAGGTAAAGGGCAGAAACACAGAGGAGAAGAAAACCAGCAGAGTGACAGAGAAACAGACAGAATAAAGAAAGTTTAAAAAAAAAAAAGATGAAAGCGCTCATGAAAGAAAGAATATTTTTCCCAGCGTCAGCATTGAAAGTGACATCTGGAGGCCGAGGCTTCCGGGCATCAGAGCGCTGCAGACCTGGAGCCAATCTACTCTGAGAGGTACCATGTGTTCCCTGGAGACCAGGGCTCTGCCGGTAGTAAGGTTTACATGTACCCGGCGTTGGCGGCTAATGAGGTTGGCACGACGGCGGCCGACCGTGACGTCTCTCGGAGGGGGGAAATCCTTCACGTTCAAGCTGTCGCCCGCTGGCAGCAAAAGTGCCGGAGGATTTGGCGGGGGCCACCTCCGAACGTTGACCTAATGAAGACTTTTCCCTCTGGGCACCCAAACCAAATGTCAGAGCGGTTTACCGCGGCTAAACCGGGGGGTTCGGCAAGCCGGAGGAAACATGGTGTTGCTGTGGCCAGTAATCCTAAAACATCCTTTGTGCGGCGGGTTTTTGTCCTCCGCTGTTTGCCGCGACCTTTATTTTCTCTTAAAGTGCACACAGGAGGACAAAAAGCCTTCAAGCTGCGAGACAAACGCTAAGAAATGATCGTGTGGTGCGTCGTTGGTTAGTCGGTCAAACATCCAACCAGATTCTCATTGCTTGGACAATCTCAGGTGTTTGAAGTTCAACCTTTTAGGATGTTACTGTGGCTGCTGGTGTGTGTGTGTGTGTGTGTGTGTGTGGTAACAGCAAAAACAACAACAACAAAAAAACTCTCTTTTCTCTCTTTTAATTATCAAGTCGGTCAACTCGAACACAATCATCAGATCATTGTTTCCGTGTTCCGCAGCAGGACCGCGGTTCAAAACCACCGAGGAGCAATGAAACAATCTCATTAGAGCAACAGGAATCCATAAGAAAACAAAAACAAAAACAGCTCAGAGCGCACAAACAGTGAACACGAGTGCACGTCGCCGAAGCCACTGCGCTGCTCTTCATCAGCCGAGAACACAACAAAACAGCAACGACGACACACACACACACACACAGAGAAACACACTCTGAATCCGCCCGCTACGTCGGCCCCCGAAACACAAACTGTACAAAAATAGAAGATCGATAGAAAAATAGGAGATCTGACGCGTTTGAGAAGAAGATGCTGCGAGTTCAAAGCTGATAAATTTACACCTCGTCACAAAAAGTTCTACCCCGACAGGTCGTTTATTGCCTTTTACAAATGATTGTTATTCGTCTGTACATTTACTTTTTTTTTTTTTACAGTATTTCCTCGAGGAGACAAACTTTTTCCACGGATTGAACATGAAGCCGGTTTTTGTTCTGACTCTGACAGTAATAATCTGCTGCAGCCTTCTTCTTCTTGTTTCTCTTACAGTGCATAAAGGAGGATAAAAAGCCTTGAAGCTGCATAGAAAACGCTAACAAACGATCATTTGGTGTGCAATTCTGTAGTGTCCGGGTCGATTAGTTGGTCTCGTTTGACCAGATTCTGGGACAATCTCAGGTGTTGTTTTAATGAGGAGACGAGCTCTGCACCAATCCGCTGTTTCCAAACGAGCCGGCGTGGCTGCAAACGCATCTTTGCAAACGGCAATCTTCGCGTCACACAACTCGTTAAATCGTTGAAAAAAACATCAAGTCGACTTTTAAAATTCTTGTCGTCTTATTTTGAATTTGTGCCGCTGCTCGGAATCGGCTTTAAAAGATCCAATGTGCTGCAAACAGTCGCTTTTAATGTTGAATTCGGTTACGCTAACGAGGCTGCAGGTGGAGTCACACAAGTTCAGCCCGGAAAGGTTTTCCTTGAGCTCTTGCAGCAAAAAGTCAATTAACCTTTAATTATGCACGCTCCATGCATGCACAGTCCACGTGTTCTGCTGATTTTGAAGAGTGGGTTCGATTTTTTTTCTCTACAATCTTATTATTTTACAACTTTCCAGTGTAACATTTTGAAAACCCAGTTGCCCCCCGGTTGCACATCCGCTCCGCTTTCTGTGATGCAACCTAAAGGTTCCCTATAGAGTTGTGTGTGTTTTGCCCGTGCATGAGGAAACCCGCGCAGCAGAGTGACATGTTTGTTAACACCCTGTTGTGTTGCGTCGAGGAAACACCCAGCACGTTCTGGTGAGCAACGCCGAATGCAAACACTGGTTCTGTTTGCTCGGAAGAAACAAACAACTGGGTTCCTTCACGTGCAGCTCCGGCTGCAGGCGACACATCTGGTTATTGATTCTCTCTTTTTCACCCCTAAAGCTGATCATCGCCTCTGGTTGGAGCTTCAGTTGTCAATTTGTTTTCGTGTTTTGATGCCCAGAAAACAAAAGAAGGATAAAAGAAATGTCTTTTTTTGTTATTTCTTGCAGCCAAACTTCCTTCTTTTCTGCACATTTCTCTCAAATCTACTTTACTCTTATAAGCATTTTTTGCTTCACCCCCCCGCCTCCACCCGCTTCTACAGATGATGAGATTATGCTGTTACTTCCTCTTTGGTAATCAGGATGTGTACTTGTCCAACAGGACGGCTGATAAGCGCAGAGTCTTCGACTAGAACTAAACCCCCGGTCGGTCCGGTGGCTCCCCTCGGTGCAGGAGATCGTCCCTCGGCACCGCTAAACCCTCCGTACATTCATTATCACCGTAATCAAAGAGACAAGTCGTCTACGATACAGAATCACAAACACAGCTCTTCCCTTTAGGCTTCATCGAGGCACTTTGAAGAACATTATTCCTGTACAGAAATAAAGCATGCATTGTTTTGTTGGTTTTGGTTTTTCTCTCAAGAGTTCAGAAAAAAACTTGATATCAAAGTAGATCTTTGGATTTGTAAACAGTATCCAGTTCCTCTTTTCTTTTCTTTTTTTTTTTGCATTGCTTGTGAACACACACATTCACACACACTCTCACAGTGGAACATGGAGAATCTCTGGATGAATCTTCATGTGTGTCCTCTGCTACTCGTTGTGGCTGTATGTGGAGATGTTCATCGTTTAAAATTATCTCCTCCGGGTTCGACTTCGGTCGAACTGACAGATGAGCCTCTTTGGTCGCTTCCTGCCGCGGCACCCGAACCCAGCGACAGGCTGAACTCTGGCCTGATCAAGGTTCCCTTCCTTCCTTTATTCTCTTCTTTTATCCGCTCCTTGTCTAATTTTGTCTTGAGGAAGCGATAAAAACATCGCCGCGGTTACACAAGAGTCGGTTTAGTTACAGGGCAACCAGGTGGCGTACATGGGATGCTGCGACAGAGGGAGGTACTGCTGAGGCGGCGACGGAGGACACGAGTACACCGGCTGGACCTGCGCCACGTAATAGTTGCTGAAGTTGCCGTCCGAGACGTACGGCGCCGGCTGGTAGAAGCAGGTGACGTTGGCGGCGTTGGGGATGGCGTTCTGCTCGGCCAGGACCCGCAGCGCTAGCGATGAGATGAGGCTGAGCGTCTGGCGCCTCTCGTGGCCCATCAGGCACACGGTGCTCTCCTGCACCACGTCGTACAGCGTCGCCAGGTAGTCGTACTTCCGGTCCTCCAGGTCCACGAAGTGGTTCTGCAGGTACGACTCCAGCTTCCTCCGCTGCTCGCTCACGTCCGGGAAGTCTATGAAGAAGCGCGAGCACATGTAGCGCTGCAGCAGCTTCATCTCGCCGTCGGACGCCGCGCGGAAACCCCGCACCAGCAGGTGGCAGTACTTGAGCAAGCCGCCGCCGCGGATCTCCTCGGGGCTCCGCGTGCAGATGAGGCGCCGGCGCAGGTGGTCGAGGGCGGTGGGGAAGTCGCCGTAGACGCTCTCGCCGAGGATGGTGGGGTGGAACGTGGCGGCCATCGGGTGCTCCGAGCACTCGTAGAAGAGCAGCAGCGAGTCCAGGCGGATCTGGAAGGAGTCCACGCTGAACTCAAACTGCCGCCGCAGCGAGTCCACGAACTTGAGCTCCACGTTTTTGCCGCGGTTGTTGGACAGCGAGATGAGGCTCCAGCGGTCCGAGTCGTTGCACACCTTCACCATCTTCTGCACGTAAGCCTCCTGAAGACAAACACACAGAAAAACATGAGGTGGAGCTGTAAGAAGTCGTGTTTTTGCAGGTTGCATCAGTGAGTTTTTCTTTCTTCTGCACAGTCCTGAAGAACAGTCGCTCTGCATTTCACTGCACGTCCTGTGACGGATAAAAACTCTTGAAATCTAAGACACTGCTGGAACAGAGAGTTGGCAACTAGATGCAGCCACTTCAGCAGTGAAAATTATCATATTAAAGAACACAATCTGTCCATTTGTGCATCCGATACGCCTCCCAACAGCCGCTGCAGCAAAATAGGAACAAATAACTGGCTTTAGAGGATCACAATCATTTAAAATCTTCAGCACTAATTCCTATTTTCACGAAGAATAAACGCCAGATTTTCCTTTTTCCATCACGCTGAGGCCTCCTGCCTTCTCTGCCTCCATGAATCAACTCCGCCTCCTCTGTTTTTTCCTCCCTTTCACAGCTGTAATATAATTTTACTTCACTTTTTCTTCCCCTGAAAGTGACACTCGACCTGCTCATCATGTGCTCGTGGTTAGAAACGACTGCACTCCGGGTCTTAGGAGGAGATTATGAACCAGCCTCGGTTTGATCGGGTTTCAGAAAACCCCACATTAGTGCTGTTTGTGCGCAGATATAAATCTCAGTTTGGTCTGTTATTGGGGATGTTTTGCTGATCACATCTGTCTGCGGGCCATTAGCAGCCCTGCTAGTCCTCGGTATCCAGGTAACTGAGGGCCGACTGATTAATGTGGATCCGACTCCAATTGGATTAGACAGAATCCTCTTTGAATTGGAAACCGACCTTTTTACTTTTTGAGTGGCTGCAGGTCTGTGCTGTTTGGATGTGGAGCTCAGATTTGTGTAAATATAATTTGGGTGCATTTGCAAAGCTGGAAAAATGTGCAATTATGACCTCTGCTGAATGTGTAATTAGGTGAGAGTAGGTGGAAATAAAAGAGGACAAATGAGGCAGAGAAGTTTCCTGCTCTACAAGTTGTGATCTAGCCTCTGTACGTGAGTCGTGTGTTTGGTTTCTACCTTTAAGGTCACTGGTGTGATCTTTTCTTTATTCACTCCCTCCGGCAGGAAGTCCAGAAGAGAGTCCAGGACGATGTCCTTCACTATCTGGAACTCCATCTCTCCTTTCAGCTCCGCACAGAATATTAAGTCCAGATCTTTCCATCCCAGCCCGCTGTCTTCGTGCAGCACGTAGCTGGCCGCGGATCCGTTCAGGCGCACCTCCCGGACATGGATCCGCTTCTCCTCCATGCGGCTCCGCACCACCTTGACGATGTCCCGCGGCTTCACCTCCAGCGTGGGGAAGCTCCAGCGGCCGTGGATCGGGATGGAGCCGGTGAGGATGGCGTCCAGCCGCTGCACTTGCTCCCAGTTGAGCACGCTGAGGCTGATGCTCTCCCCGTCCGAGCCCACGCACTCCGCGCTCCCGTCCATGTCGAGAAGAGGCAGCAGGCAGGAGGATGTGAAACTTTCCGCTAACTCCCGCTGGAGCTGCGGCATCAGCTGGCGGCTCCGCTCAGTGGAATCGACCCTTCAGGGCTGAACTCGATCATAACAACACGATTCTGGAAACGTCTGTACGCATGACGGAAAGAACTAGCTGGGCGGTGTTGTCCTACTTCTTACATAAAGTCTGCAACCCAGACAAATTCAACTCAGGAGCTGCATCCACTGCGCGCTCCGTCTCCGCCGTCTGGAAATCAACCGGTTGCTCCTCTCGCTGTCAACTTCTCAGTTTGTTCCAAAGACTCACCGACACATCCATTTTATCCGAGAAAACCTCCCATCCAGCGTTCTTCAACTTCTCTCCTCTTTGGCTCACTTTTACGCACAGGTTATTGCGCGTCCATGCTGCGTAAAAACAACTTTACGCATCGTTTAAAAACACCTCGACGCCCTCCCGATGCACACCTACTTTCTGGAAGAGGCGTATGGCGACTTTATCCTTTACATTTTGGCCGTTTGTCGCCCGCTGGTTGCTGCGCGCTGCCGCAGAGGTCCCGCTGCACATCTGCTGGAGAAGTTGTGAACTGAAGCGCTTCCCGTCTGAGGAGCGTTGGGGCGGGTCGCTTTGATTGACAGCAAACACCTACTAATAGCTGCCCACAGCGGCTGCAGGACTGAAGACTGAGGCGTGTCTGAAGAAAAGGAAGAGGAGAGAAGAAGTCAGACTGGGCTCTGAACCCACAACCGAAACTTATATCAGCACTTCTTCTTCTTCCAAAACGCTTTTACGCACGTTGGTTTTTCTCAAGAGATGCAGCCACCAAACACTCGTCTGTCATTGAGCCTTATTATTTTAATAAGGGGTTTAATTCACATAGTCTTAGCTTCACTTCTCCTTTTGTCAGTCTCATCATGTGTGAGGAACAAAGGCTGCGTGCCCTGAATTTTCCTCATCCTCTGACAAAATGAATAAGAGTTAATTATTTCGCTGTTGCTTTACAGTTGGGATCATTCTGGTCACTTACAGGTGAGACTGAAGGTGCTCGTGCACGCCCTCTACAGGTGGTTTCTCACCCATCTTCAGAAATTTCCATGCAACTTCTTAAATGTGCAAAAAC
Source organism: Stegastes partitus (assembly GCF_000690725.1). Taxonomy (NCBI): domain Eukaryota; kingdom Metazoa; phylum Chordata; class Actinopteri; family Pomacentridae; genus Stegastes; species Stegastes partitus. Next base: position 1,552 of record NW_007579544.1, on the reverse strand, counting down.
GAGCCCAACATTTAATGCAACATTTGTATCGTAAATGCTTTAAAAAGCAGCGTGTGTGTGCGGTGAACGTGCCTCCTATGTGAGTGGTAAGCTGCAGGTCGGTATGTAGGCTACGGGCCACCGTCTCTGAGGGTTAGTTGTCATGGAGAATCTATCAGCGCAGAGCTTGGTGCGTAGATCTGCGTCACTGCAGATGAGCCCATAAACCAGCTTATGGCAGATTAGCCTCTATGTGCAGTGACACACGCGTGCACGCAGACACGCCGGCCCACACGCTCTGCAGCACAGTTACCTGGATGCTGCGTGAACGAGCAGCATCACAGAACACCGAAAGAAGCAGAAAAGTTTGGCGCAGCGACGTGGAACCAGAGAACCGCAAACGTGGGTTAAAAATATTTAACCTCCGAGCTGGAGGGGAACTAAAGATGTGGGTCAGCTCTGAAAAAAACGAACAATACAGAGCTGTTTTAAAACTTGTGGTGTTTTGAGATTTCACTGAATACAAACACAGTCACTGATGATACGTCATCTGCTCACAATCTGTTTCTTGCTGTTTCTCATTATTAACTCCACTGTTTTGGTATCAGTGGCTTTTATTGACTCGGTGACGTGTATGAAAACTGTTTTCGGTTCCTGTTTCGGTCTTCCTGGGTCAACAGCAGTCGCTAACACAAACACCAGCCACATTAGAAGTTGCATTTCTGTGCCGGTTATTTAATTTCCAGACAGTGCAGCGGCTCTGGCAGCTGACAGCCGGTCAGTCACGCTCGACTCGCTCCCCATTCACCAACTGGCTCACTGTCAGGCTTACTGCCCAGGATGCTTACCACCAGGTAGCTGCTTACCTGACCTCTGACTTGTCAAGTGGATGACACCGGCTTGCTTTCCAATGTCTGACGGCAGCAGAGGATTGTCGGGGGATTTCAGACAGACCCCATGTCAGGCTGCCAAACCGCTCACCACGAGCAAATTTGTTCCCACATTAGCGCTTTAATAGGTTGTAGCTTTTTCCTTTTTTTGCACCATTGGTGTCGTGCATTTTTCTCCTGATGCGCTTCTCTTTGTGTTCGACTCACTCGAGCCTCTTTCTGTTCCCTTAACGGAACCAGGAGACGCCCGGCTTTGATCTCTGCCGACCTGCTTTCCTCTAAAGTTTCTTCCTCCTCATCTTCCGCTATTAATACATTTTTCCCCTCCATCCCATCCTGCTCTTCCTCTTTTTCCTGCTCATCCTCTTTTCTTTCCCCGGCCCACCGTTTCCACCGTTACTCCACGTGGAAGTTCATTAAGAGATTACCGTGAACCCGTTAGCAGAACGTGCCTCCCTCGCTGCCTTTAACACCTTCTACTATTTTTGTTCTTTTGTCTGGATTTCCATTAGCAGAGAGAAAAACATACAACATGCAGGATCTCTCAGTGTTTCCCTGCTGCAGACTGGAGACTTAAACCTGATTGTATATTTAATAAAAGACTGCAGATCTTTTCAAACAAGGCCACATCAGTGCAGGACACACTGACCTGGATCGTAGCATCCAAAAACGTTAGAGGCCTC